>NW_026067903.1:5005177-5022251 GCF_014885135.2 Alexandromys fortis | reverse complement strand
GGGGAGGAGGCGGAAATTTTTTTTTCAATAAAAAAAATTATATTACAAAAAAAATGTTTTTTAAAACATTTAAAAAAGTTCAATTTGAAATAATAGTATTGTAAATGAAGACTGTCAGGCTAAAACATATTGCCTTACAAAGTCAAAAGTATTTCTTAAAGTCAAAAGTAGAATTTCCCTAAAAAAGTATCATAGTGCTAAAAAGATCCCAAAACTGTATCATAGTCTACATAGAATATTTAAATACAAGTTTGTAGTCCACTATAAATATGCCCATTTTAATACTTCTCATAGCTTTTAATCCTCGTTTGTTTTGTTTAATTCAAATACTTACCCTTTGGTATGGCAGTTTTTCTAAGGTTTAAAACAAATCCATAATATTCCCATTCCTTTCTCTTTAATAGCTAATACTTTATGTCTGAGAATTTCATCTAGAAATTATATGACATAATCTGTTATAAAAGTAAAAAACAAGAATTGCTAGTTGCAGAGTCTGCTTTTCTACAGGATGAAATGAGGGCTGTGCCTCAGAAGAAATACATTTTTTTCTTCTCTCAGAGTCTGGGAGCAAGTATACCTGGTTTTCTTGTTTGGCTTTGCTAAACTGTTCTTGAAGGTTGTCATTTTCATGAGCCAAGATATCTCTTTCCCTGGCAATCTGACCCAGTTCGTCATTTGTTTCATCCAATTGCCGGCGCATTCTGGAAATATCTTGTTCACACATAATTAGGGCTTCAGTAGACTGTCTATTCCACAAATCAAATAGTACATAAGAAGAGATATTTTACTGAAATAGAATAACATATTCTCACAAGACAGAAGATGGACAGTTAGAATGAGAACCGAAGGTTTGAAAATGTATACATTTAAAGGAACCACTACAAAGAGCACATGTACCTGCATCTCAAAACCTTCAACACTTAACAGGAAGGCCTTCTTCACACTTCTAGCTATTATGACTGACTCTCCTCCTGCAGAGTCCTCTCCTCTGTGCTCTGAAGAGTTGTTTTTAGAGCGAATACCTCATCCTTCTCTTTTTAGCCCTTCTTTTCAGAGAAACCCTTGTCATGTCCACGACTCCTGAACGATTCTTAATTTTCAACTCAACAAGGATTTAAAATATACGAGACACGCCCTCCTGTGTCTGTGAGAGTGGCTCCAGAGAGGGTTAAGTGATTGGGTGAGACCCATTCTCAAAGAGGACAGTATCTTCCAGTAGGCTTTCCAAAGGACAGCAGTGTCAGAGAAGGAAAGTCAGTGCACACACTACCTGCCCTTCTGAGCGTGCACTCATGCCTGCTGCCTCCCTCCCTCCTCTACTGCCATCACACTTGTTTCACTGCCTCCTCCAATACAATCTCAACATTAGTGGCTCTGCAGGGAGTTCCAGGCCTCCAGCACCAATCTGGTGATGCATCCAGTGTCTTGGGGTGGGTAGGTGCCAACTTCCATGCCCTTCTGGTACACAGACTGCCACTTCTGGAATACTCAGATCCTAGCACGTGAGGCAATTTCCCTTTAGTATACATATATACATTCTATTGGTTACACTCCTCTACTAGACTAGTGGTTCTCAACTTTCCTAATGTTGTTAACCCTTTAATACAGTTCCTCAAGTTGTGGGACCCCCAACCATACAATTATTTCATTGCTATTTCATAACTATGATTTTGCTACTGTTATGAATTATAATGTAAATATATGATATGCTATATGTGTGGGTCATGGCCCAAAGGTTGAGAACCACTGCTCTAGCAAATCCTGCCTAATAAAGGTTTTGATATCAGGAATGATTGTAAAGAAACAGAACTGTAAACATGAATTTCCTTAAAGGGACTGGTGCTAACCAAAGTTGGCTCTTACTATGTTGGATTACTTACATTAGGGAAAAAAACAGCATTTTGTTATTGAAACATATTTGTTCTGCTTATAGATTTACTTTTCCTGCATATAATGCTTACAAAATGCCCTATCCTCTTTTGTCATATTCCACACAACAATACTTTGGACCAGGGAATTTATTTGACAGCCAAAGAAATTCAACAGTTGGCTTATGCTCATGGAATCCACTGGTCTTACCTTGTTCCCAACCATCCTGAAGCAGCTGGCTTGACAGAGCTAGCACCAACTATGTGGCAACAGCCCAGAGGGCTAGGGGTGTATATGTTCTAAATCAGTGTCCAATATATGGTACTATCTCCCTTGAGTCAGGATTCATGGTCCGAGAATTAAGAAATGGAAACGAGAGTGGCACCACTCACCATCATCCCTACTGATCCACTGAAAAATGTCTGCTTCCTATTCCCACAACCTTATGTTCTGCTGGCCTAATGAGCTGTGGGTCCAGAGAGGGGAGAGTGTTTCAACCAGGAGGTACATGAACCATTCCACTGATCTAGAAGCTAAGGCAACCCCCGGCCACTTTGGGCTCCTGAGTCAAATGAGTTAAAGGATTAGGAGTGGTTGGTTCAGACTTCCAGGGAGAACTTACTAGCAGCCCACAATAAAGCACAGTAACAGCATGTCTGAAACCAAGTCTTTTATGGCATCTCTTAGTGTTAGAATGCCCTGTGACTACAGCCAATGGGAAGCTGCAACTCAACCTACGTAGGATGGCCAAAACCGCAGGTCCTTCAGGAGTGAAAGTTTGGGTCATGCCCCCAAAATAAAAAGCCCCAGATTTGCTGAGGTTTTTTTTTAAGGTGGAGGAAATGCAGAATGAATAGTACTTTATCAGTTATTAGCTTCTGTCATAGTACTAGATACAGAAATCAGAACTGTAATTATACATATTTCCTGGGTATTTTGTTGTTGTTGTGTGTATGTGTATACATATATATTAAGCATATCTGTTTTTCTTTCCTGTCTTATAGCTTTAGCATGTAATACAACATTGAGTTGCTTTCAGAACTTAAGTGTCATTATATCTATACTATCAAACTTAAGTTATGAGTTACTTAAAAAGTAAGCATTTCTTAAGGGACTCTGCCATTTTTCTGGAAAAAGAATTAGTGCATTTTCCGTTAGACATGGGATAGTTATATCCTAGCACCTGGACTTATGGCCTTGTTGCAGTCTTCATCTAAAATTTAAGAAAGATATTAGATGTGATTGTGTGTCAAGTTGGTAAAGAGCGGAGTTGTGACAGCTGGTCTTATCAACTTGATAACACTTAAACACCCTAGGAAACATATTCTGGGCACGCCTGTGATAGTTTTTCCAGAGAAGCTTAACTGACTGAAGGAGAGCCTTCCTCAAAGTGGGCAGCACCCTCTAAACAGCTCTTCCAGGAAAAAAGTGTTGTCTGGCCCCCATTCCCGCCCCCACCCCTTTTCCTGTATGTGGGCAGCCACAGCTGCTGCTGCTGTCATAGACTTCAACTTCTTTGGACACTGAATGTAGAATGAACACCAGCAGTTCTCCCAGGAGCTCTAGGCCAACGCTGGTTCAGGCTGCTACAGCCTGAGCAGTTACTGAGTTCCCTGCTCCTGTAGCAAGCAGATAGCCACTGATGGAAGACCCAGCCTCTGTTTGGTTCTGTTCATCTAGAGAACCCTGCCTAATATGGCTCCCAGCACCATATAAACTGCAGGATCACTGTCTCCAGGATTAGCCCCTTGTTAGCATCTCAGACTCATCCTTCCCAGACACGTCTACAAGGTCTCATGGGCTCTTTAAATTCAGAGCTAAAATCATCTTCCCTGAACACTCCTCCTGTCATATGCAAGGAGACCTGGAAACCTGACATTTCCCTCAAGTCCCTCATTATAAAGACCTCATTCCTTCTGTTCCCCCTTACCGCGTCTAAAAATTTACTACCTCTTCATTCTGGATAATTCAGTGAAAACTACCTTAAAAATTAAAGCATTTTAATAGTCTTTACTTCCCAAAGGATGAAAATCAAGACTCACCTGTGTATTGTAGGCCTTCTCACATGTTTGGTTTCTCTTCCTTTACTCCTTTTCCCCCAAGATTGATTTCATTTCCGGGGTATGAATGTTTTGCCTGTATGTGTGTACATGTACCACATGCATGCCTGCTGCAGGTGAGAAGAGTATGGACCACCATACGGGTGCTGAGAACTGAACTTGGGTCCTCTACAAGAGCAGAATGTGCCTGTAACAGCTGAACCATTTCTCTAATCCCTCCTTCACTTCTCTTATAGTTGAGGTCCCAACAACCCTCACCTACTGGTAGTTCAAGAAGCTTTTGAACACAGACTGTGGTTCTTTACATTATTCCTGTGTCAGAAGCCTTTCCCTTTATTTCTCTTGGTGAACATAATCCTCTCCTTTACTCCCCACACCATCCTAAGACCCTACTAAACTCAGAGGTACTGATATATCAGATAAGTCCCTTGATTTTCAGACATAGATAGTATTTGCTTCCAGTATATGCTCGAGTATTTTTAATGATTTACCTTGATGCCTGTTCCATCTCAGCAATGATATTCTTCATGCCTGAAATGGTCTTTTCCTTGAAATTAATACAAATATTAAGTTAAACTTATTTAAAAATCATTTCTACCAACACTTAATTAATAAAAAGAAATTGTCCCCCTCCCGTGATTTTCATTTGGTATTAAAAATTTATGCCATATTCTTCTCTACACTTTAAAGCTTATAATCAGTGTGCACATTTGTGCTGGTTAAAGTAAATTCATTAAAGGAAAGGATATTCTGGTGTATTGATATGAGATCATGTAACTAACACTGTGTTAAAAAATTTATGTCGCTAGGCGGTGGTGGCGCACGCCTTTAATCCCAGCACTTGGGAGGCAGAGGCAGGCGGATCTCTGTGAGTTTGAGACCAGCCTGGTCTACAAGAGCTAGTTCCAGGACAGGCTCCAAAACCACAGAGAAACACTGTCTCGAAAAACCAAAAAAAAAAAAATTATGTAATCATCCAGCTATATAAGACTCCCATAATCACCACTGTTTGGCAATACAATATTACACACTAGACAGTACTAATTTACTTCCATATGTTTCTCATGTCATAAAACTTGGGAAAGTGAATAATATGTAACTAAATTTGTTTCTTTTATAATTATTTTATTTTTGAGAAATAATAGTGTCATTTTTCCTTCCCTTTCCTCCCTCCAAACTCTTCCATGGCTCTCTTTCAAATTCATGGACTCTAATTATTTGTTGCCACATACATGTATATGTATGCATGCACACATATATTCCTAAACATATAAATACTAACTGCTAAGTCTAATGTTATGTGCATGTATGTTTTCAAGGCTCATATTTGGCATTGGATAACCAGTTAGTGTGTTCTTCCCTAGCCTCAATCCTACATACAGAACTGTAGACAACTAAGTATATTTCTTAGAAAAAATAACTGAGTATATTATTTATATTAGCAGTATTAATTTCAAACACCTGTCCCAGTATTTCAGAGCTGTTGTGAAAAATTAAAATTGTAGAATCATTGAAGATGGAAATAGATTTGGATATACTGCATTTCATGTTACTAGCACACCTAACTCAAAGTGAGCATGCATTATCTTCTTTTATTTGTGTGTCCCACTAGAGTATTTTTAGCTTCTGACCTTTAATAGAATGGGGAAGGGTCTATATGTGACAATATGACCAAATATATTTGGCCAAAATACGATTAAAACATCCATTAACAAAAACAGTTCATCCCCCAAAGAACAAACTTATGGAAGAAAACACATGCGCAGGCGTGCACGCGCACGCGCGCGCACACACACACACACACACACACACACACTACTTAAAATGGAACATTTGGTGAGTTTGAGGCCAGCCTTGTCTACAAGGACAGGGCCCAAAGCCACAGAGAAACCCTGTCTCGAAAAACAAAAACAAGAAAGGGAACATTTGGGCATTTGGGTATCTGGGAAGATGCTTACTCTGTACAGTGCTTGTTGTACAAACACCTGTGATCCCAGCACTGAGGTGTGGAGGCAAGGGTATCCCTACGGCTTGACAGTCAGCCATTCTAGCCAAATTAGTTATTTTAGGTTCAGTGAGAGACTCAAAACTTAAGGTGCACACATATATGAACATGTATGCAAATATACATCACACACACACAATTTTGATTTTTAAAAAGTAAAAAGGGCAGTTTATACAGGCTTTAAGTAAGCTATGTTTTAGATTTTAAAATAAATTTTGAAAACTCCACTGAACATCTTGTGCTTTGATAGTCATTACTTGATTAAGCATGGACTATACTTTATAACTCTAAACAGGTTTATCCTTTTCTTCATCAAATGGATTTTTAAAAGGTGAGATTCTATAGGAACATTATAAAATATCCAGGGCAAAAATTATTGACTAGAACTCAGTAATATATCCTCTCAGACAATTTTTCTTTTGGTAGAGCCCTGATACTACCATTCCTCTAACCTGACAACTAGAAAGGTTAATATTCCTAAAAAAGAAAGAAAAGTTAATATTCCTTCAACAACCTGAGCATGTTCTTCCAGAGAGGGAAATACACTCACGTGAACTGTTAAAACATACTTACAGAAAAAAACTAAAACTTTCCAAGTCTGACTTTTCTTACTCAAAAATCTATGCGCTTGATACTCTATTTTCTAAGATTAATTGATATCAAATATCAAAACATTTCTTAAAACTAGGATTACCACTGGGCAGTGGTGGCGCACACCTTTCATTCTAGCACTTGGGAGACAGAGGCAAGCGGATCTCTGTGAGTTTGAAGCCAGCCTGGTCTACAGAGTGAGTTCCAGGAAAGCCAGGACTGTTAAACAGAACAATTCTGTCTTGGAAAATCAAAAACAAACAAACAAAAACCTAGAATTACCAGAGACTGGTAATACGGCTCAACAGTTAGGAACACTTGCTACTTCCAGAGGAGCAGAGTTTGGTCCTAGAACCTACTTCAGGTGGCTCACAACTAACTGTGTCTAACTCCAGTCCTAGGGAATCCAACATACTGTTCTGTCCTCCTCAGACATCCATACATACTTGCACATATTCACACACTAATACAAATATATACACAAACAAAATCAAAACTTAAAAAGAAGAGCTAAGATTACCAGGAAAAAAAAAATCGCCTTATTCATTCTAAGGTGGAGTTCTCCAGATGAGCCTATTTCTGTATCTGCATCCTAAACTACGGAATGCCTTGCTTTCTCTTACAGACATTTGTTATTTCAGTTCTGAACTGTCACTACAGAGAACAGTCTATGTAGCTCTGACTACCCTGGAACTTGCTGTGTAGACCAGGCTGTCCTTGAGCTTTCAGAGCTCTTCCAGCCTCTACCTCTCGAGGTTTATAGGAAGGTATCACCATACTTGACAATCACTTTTAGCTCTCTAAGGCTGCCTTACAAATTATTTTCCTTCAAAGGATGGATGTTTCATAAAACCTTAAATTTCTTCATTTTGAAATGAGTGTGCATCTTAGTTGTCCTTGTAAAGGAACCATAATGCAGTTCACAGAATGAGAGGAATTTGAAGTAGTGTATATGGCACAAAAAATGAGATTCTAAAAGAGGCAAAAATTATGCCTAAATGTGCTTTAAAAGGAAATCATGCTTATTGTTTCAAATATAAGAATAAGGATAATTAAAATTGTGCCTAAAAATCATAAGATCCTTTTTCAGTAAACACACACATATGTACACATGCATGTATACACAATTTCCTTCCATGCCTTCAATTGTACTCGTGAATCGAAATCTAACTTCAATTTTCTCTCCAAGCCTACATTTACATGTCCACAGGACAGCTCCAGCTCAGCAGTGAAGAGTCACTCTGCCCAACATGCTCTATTCTTGTGTTTCTCCTTGTGCACAGGACTACTGATGGGCACAAGCTCTCGGTCTCATTTCCTGAATAATGCATTTCCCTCACGGCACTGTAGCATCTCCAGGCAGGTCTCACCATTTACCTTTTTACCAGTCTGTCTCTAGTCTCAGTTCCCTACAGTCCATCTGTCATGCAGATTTATGATTGCCAGAATGTTCATTATAAAATAAAGATCCAGTTGTAACCTCTCACTCACATTTATTATGGCGATAACCAGAGTCCACAGCCAACATCACACATATCTTTGTGACTGGGTGTTTCTCTAGCCATACGTAGCTCCTTGTAACCTAGTCTCTAGCTACAAAATCTCTGGAACGGTCCTGAAATTCTCCCATGAGAGTCTGTGGACTTGAGTGTTAGTTACTCTGCCCATCTATCACGCTCCCACTGTCCTCTTCCCCTAAGTCCTTCTCTGGCTTATTTCTAGTCATATTTCAGGAAAACTTAAGGCACGTCACTCCCTGTAAGGCTTCCTAGACCTTCCTCCTCCCCTGGCCCAACCCCCGGGCTGAATCAGATGTGCTTCTGCCAAACTCCAATAACACAGGATGCCTATGTCCCTATGGTGCTTATGTCCTTACCTGTACTCATAGTAGGATCTTCCTCTCTAACTCCACATTCACCCTCAGTTTTTACTATACCGCCTAGTACATGTCAATAAATACTTGTTGAAAGACTGGATGGACAGATGGATATATTAATGAATTAGTTCCCTTAGAATAGGAAAAAAAAAACCTTACTCCAATGATACAATCTTTGCTTAAAACGTTTTTTTTTTATTTAAAAAAAAAAAAACAGACTAGACTTGCCTTCACAATCAGCTTATCAGCTAAAAGGGGATTTTTTTTTTATCTTTCTGTCTTCCTTGTGAAATCTTCTGTTGTTATTTAATGAGAAAAAAACCACATGGGTAGAATTATCACCCAACTTTATCAACAGGCAGCACACAGACTACTTACTCTTAAAGACTGACAATGGCATAAAACATGTGCCCCTCAAAATACCTTAAACAAGCTGGGCTTGGTGGCACACACCTTTAACCCCAGCACTTGGGAGACAGAGGCAAACAGATCTCTGGGAGTTTAAGGCCAGCTTGATCTACTTACTGAGTTCCAGACCAGCCAGGGTTACATAGTGAGACCTGTCTCAAAAAAAAAAAAAAAACAAAAAAAAAACAGTGTGTTCCTAACTTATAACCCCAAAGGCAGTTTTAATGGAATGTACATATGGCTCTCCAAGGTGATAGAATGTTTGAAAGAAAAACATCATTCTTACTACTCTATTTCGATTTAGATGAATCATTAATTCATGATAGAAAAGTAAGTTTTAAAGATTAGCTAGAATATTTGCATGCATACTTCCTAAAACTGGGTTAAGACATTTCAACATCATATTTTAAAGTTTTGACTTTCTAGGAAAATCTGAGCAAATCCTACTCTCTTCTTCAGAGTCGATAACCCACAGTTTAATATTTAAACATTTCATTTAAGCATATCTTGTCTACCAGTTCTCAGAACATACTTTCATTGCCAAACTCTCTCCAAGGGATGCAATATTTTCAGACTTTTTATCCAAACATGCTTGCAGGCATTCCTTTTCTTTAGCCAGATCATTGAGGGTTGCACCAAGAATGCCGATTTCTTCTCGCTGTGCAATACTTTGCCTCGTAAAATTATCTAAATAATCATAAAGGTGTTGTTTAAATCAAGATAAAATCTTTTTCCAGTTTATCAGATTTAAATATTTTCTAACTAGTTGTTTTATGTTTTTCAATCACTTAAAAATATCATAACCCAAATAAGATGCTTTTGTTTGTGACTATAAACCATAGTGAATAACAAAGTTCTAAATGCCCATAAATGTAAAAGCACAACTGGAATGATAACAAAGGAAAGCTCTATGCCAGCATCTGATTAGACTGATCTATGTGGTGGTAGAGAGCACAGGAAGGGAACAAATGAGACAGGTGGAATATCAAAACAACCTATGGATTTTCTCCATTAACTTCCCATCTAGCCTAAAATGACTGTTGAATGTAAAGTTGACAACAAATTTTAATCAAATATTCAATTAAATCAGCTTTAGAGTTGTTTCCTAATAATTTGATTCTCATTTTTCTAAAATTCCTAAGGAGGATAATCATCTAAAGTATCCTTTTTGTGAGCACTCTGACAGGCATTGAAGGCATGAATAATGAATTCGTATGAAACAGCGTTTTTTAAACTGTGGTTTTTCACCTAACTGTCAGAACCACCTAGGAAACACCTATTTTTAGGCTTTCTATGGTCTTATTGAATCAAAAATTCTGATAGTGGGCACAGCAACTTGTATTTTTGACAAGCACACTGTGCCCTCCACCCCACAGTGTTCTAATCCACATTGGGTGAGAACTTTGGTCTAGAGTGTAGATGCTTTAGGATCACAGAATTACTTGGCATAAACCTTCAGTAAGTCTGGCTCCAATGATCTTTCTTAGCTTCTAGGAGACCATGTCATATGCCAGAGTTTTAGACCACTCTTCTAATGCTCTGCAAGGAGAGCTCTGCTAGCCCAGACTTCTAAGACAGCACCTACAGTTATTCCTGTCCAGAGCCATCCCATAGCAGCGCTTAAGTGATGATACCATCCCATCACATCATAGAGTACTTAAAAATGTCATAGTCTTTCTCAGAGGTAGAAATGCCTCTCAGGCAACACACGTTTTTGTTTTTATATCTGTGTATGTTTCCACTGAAAACCAATCAATCTATTTATTATCTAGTTATCATGATGATGTCACAATGACAGAATTTGGCATGCCTATATGGGATTATCTTGATTACACTAAATGATGTGGAAGACAGTTCTTAGTTGGAGGTGGGAACGTCCTCTAGGCAGGAGGTCCTGGACTGTATATAAAAAGTAGAGAAAGCAAGCTGAGCAGCACGCATGTATGTTGTTTTCTTCTGGTTGCAAACATAATGTGACTGGCTACTTTAAACTCCTGCTGTCTTGACTTTTCTGCTATTAGGATAAACTGTACTTTGAACTGTAAACTGAAATAAATCCTTCTTCTCTTAAGTTCATTTTGATAGGGTACTTTAGCACAACAAAAGGAAAAGAATACAAACATCTGTTTCTTTAAAAATCTATTAAGTACTGTATTCTGCGGTATTGTTTGTTTGGATTTTTTGAGACAGAGTCTCATGGCATAGACCAGACAGGCTTGGAACTTGTTATGTAGCTCAGACTGGTCTGAAACTCATGATCCTCCTACTTCAACCTCCTAAGTGCTGGGATTGCAGATAGAAACTACCATGCTAAATTTTTGCTATCTTTTAATTGTTTGGGATTACAAAGAAAATCACTTGGATAAAATGTCCTATGTAAATTGACGTGACCACATCTTCCTCCTCTTTGAAGTACCAGGTCAATTTTTGTTAGGCTTGTGGAAGATTAAATTACTTCTAACATTTGGAATTCTCAGAAAAAATATCCTTCTCCAGGGAACAGCACACCAATTGCTTGTCCAATACCAAATGTCTCAAAAGTCTAGTCCAACTCTTTATTTTGTGACCTTTCTAGTGTGAGTTTATACTAATTAAAATATTTAAATAAAACATATAAATGCTTATAAGCATGTATATATATGTTCATATGCACATGTGTGTGTATGCATAGGCACATGCACTCCCCTGTCTGTCACAAAGGCTAGGTTGGTTTCACTTCACAATGGCCACTGGCCAATGGGTGGTCATCCTACAATCCTGGCATTTCCAATACAAATGGGTCTCTATTGCTTTCCTGGGCCCTAGCTTCAGGGATTCTGAACCTACCTCTTGGTACAAATGTGATATTATATATATATATCATATTTAATAAGCACATGTTTTATGTATATTAAGTATATACATATAATACACATATATACAAAAGTGTCAAGACACTTTTCTGTTCTTTCCCACTTTTATTGACTTCTCATTCGTTCCTAGACTCACTTCCTTTTCCACAATTTATACTCCAAGATATTTTGGGTCACTGTTAGCCAGACTGCCAATGCTAATGTTTATTAATAATTTTTAGACCCATATTATTTCATTTTCCAAAAGTATCTGACAAGAGATCATACCCTCTGCTTTAAAACACCTTTCATTCCTGCCTTCCAGGTTAACTTCTTGGTTTTCTCCCCACTTCTTTTATTTCTTCTTACTCTCTCTTGAATTCTCCTCTCCTTATTCTCTGTCCCTGCACCACCCCCCAGGTTACTTCATGATTTTAAAACACTGTGTATATATGGGATCTTATTATATTATCTTTCAGATTTCTCTTTGAATCTTTCTTGTCTCAATCAGTAGCAATTCTACCTACCTAGTTGCTCATGCTAACAATTACTAAACATTAGAAGGGGGTTTAAGTAATTTTCTTATTTTTGAAATTATAATTACATCATCCCTATTTTCCTTTCTTCCCCTCAACCTTTCCCATGTAGCCCTTTGTTCTGTTTCAAATTCATGGCTTCTTTTTCTTTAATTGCTGTTACATACATGTATGTGTATAAATATTTAAATACAACCTGCTCAGACCATATAGTATTACTTGTTATGTATGTTTACAGGGCTGTGGTATTGGATAACCACTTCCCACAGGGCAGAGAACCCTGATTGCTCTTTGGGCTGACGAGGGAGGGGGACTTGATTGGGGGAGGGAAAGGGGAGGCGGCAGTGGGGAAGAGACAAAAATTTTTTTTTTTTTTTTTTTGGTTTTTCGAGACAGGGTTTCTCTGTGGTTTTTGAGCCTGTCCTGGAACTAGCTCTTGTAGACCAGGCTGGTCTCAAACTCATAGAGATCCGCCTGCCTCTGCCTCCCGAGTGCTGGGATTAAAGGCGTGTGCCAGAGACAGAAATCTTTAATAAATAAATAAAAATTTAAAAAAATGTCCTTATCTTTAGTCTTCCATAATCCTGACAAAAATTTGTCTGTTGCTTCTAAGAGGAATAAGATGTGAGCATGTCAACGTAAATGGGAATTTTTATCAAACTGAACGTATTTTGTAAACTCAGACACTTACTTATATAACTAATATAATATATGAATGTTTTCTATTCAAAGTGGAAATATATATACATTACAATTTCTTTCAACTGCTCTGAGTAAGTTGCCATGTTATACAAACAGTATTAGATTACAAGTAATTATCATAAAGAAAGGGGCTGCTGCTTCAACTCTTCACTATAAAATTCAAGTCATAACTATTTGCAGTTCTAAATCTAAACTTTAAAAATGCTGTAGTCAAATAAAAATGCATTTTCAACTAATCATAATCATACACTTAAGGCTAACAGCCTCTTCCTAAATGTATTTATAACTAAATGAAAGAAAAAATATCTTTCTATAAAACTTAAGAAAAACAAAAGGCAATGATAGAAAAATAAACTTACCAATTTTTTCATCCAAGCACATAATTTTCTCCTGAGTAAGCTGTAGCTCATATTTTTTCTTAGCAAGGTGTCGCTGAGTATCAGAAAGATCTTTTTCTGTGTTTTCATATAAAAGTCTGAAAATATTTTAATAATAAAAACTAATTCTGGGATTTTTATGTTTTATCAACTCTTAGTATATCTAAATCTAAAAGCTTTTAAGGACACTAATATGTTTTCCCTTTTAATACTGTCATTATAAAACTACAATACAGAAAGTTTACAAAATAAGGAGTAGAGTTAGAAAGATAGCTCGATCAAAAAAGAGGCCCACCATGCAAACATGAGCACTTGAGTTCAGATCCCCAGTATCCAGTGAAAAAGCTGGCCAAGAGGCATGTATTTTTAATTCCAGGCCTGGGTCTGGGAGAGGGTATGGAAAGGCAGATTCCTGGAACTCACTGGTCAGACAGCCTATCTAGTCAGTGAGTGAACTCAAGATTCAGAAAGAGAAAGACTGGATCTCTAAACTGATGGGCTCCCAATGCAGACCTCTGGCTTCCACACAATTTCATTTTCTCTCTCTCTCTCTCTCTCTCTCTCTCTCTCTCTCTCTCTCTCTCTCTCTCTGTAGTTTTTTATTTTATTTTGCTATGCACATTTTAGAGGTTATCATACTTTAAAGTTAAACTGAATCATATTTTTACCTATACTTAATATTTAATATCTTTAAATCTTATGATGCAGCTGTCTAGATCATGATTTTCTGGCTAAAAAAGTATTACATGAGTGATAATCTCTTACTTTTAAGCAGATACACTGGTTCCTTGCTATTAGATTTTTAAGTTTATTCTAGTTTTCACTTTTACAATTAAATCTCTCACGAACAGCATATTCCCTCCACAAACATTTACTGTCTGGTGTATATAAGCACTAGAAGCTGAGGAAGCAAAGCGAATTAAGTTGGCCCTGATCATACCCTCAGGAAGCTCACAGCCCACAAGTAAGTAAACAGACTTCCATTTCTAGAAATATGAAAGTCCTTTGACCAAAATCACACTTAGGTATATTGAATATAAAGTGTGACATCACTTTTATTTATTTATTTTGGTTTTACAAGACAGGTTTTTCTCAGTATAGATCAGGTTGTCTTAGAACTTGCTCTGTAGACCAGGCTGGCCTCAAACTAAGGGATACATCTGCCTCTGCCTCCCAAGTGCTGGAATAAAAGGCATGCAGCACCATCACCTGGTAAAGACACTTTAAATGTATGACAAAATGTGCAATAATTTGTAAGGGATATCTCCTAGTACATAATCAAAGCCTTGAGACTTACACTAATGCTGGGTCTGTCTGCCTCAGTAGCCTAGAAAAGAAAGGATGCCACAAGATACCTTCCTCATAAAGAATAAACTAAAATAATCCACATAAGGCCACTGAGCCACCATTGGAAGGTCAGTCTAGAAAAATTATCAGTTGTTAAAAGGCTCAGGGACTTTTACCTTGTAGAATTCTTAGTATTAAAAGAATATAAAAGTCAAAGTTGTTTCCAGATTGAACACATAAATGCAATACTGATGAAACTTCTCTAGAGACAACATTCTCAACCCAGGCAAGAACTAAACTCAGAAACAGTTCTATTGAAAATGATCCCCCATTTCAAATTGTAAGTTATATTAGAAGCAATACAAATTTAAAAAGAGGTTAAAATATAAAAACTGAATTATATATCCCCAAATTTCAAAGTATAGCACTATTGAATGGAAACTTAAAAACAGATGTATTTAAATACATATATACAACACAAAATCAAAAGAAAAACAGCTTTTAAAATAAAATCACAATATTAAACTAATATTGAAACTTCAAATAAAACAAAGTTCAATGGGTAAGTTAACAGATAAAGCTAAAAAGACAACTAGCAAAATGGAACAAACAGACCAGAAAACAAAATCACCTTTATCAAGGCCACAGGTAAGAAGGTAGAAAACTGACAGAGGAAGAGGCATAAAGATGGAATTGAGAAGGTCTGTTATTTACCTAAATAAAATCAAAGGGAGAAAATAAAAGCAATATTCAAAGGAATGATAGCTAATAAAAGAACTCTTAGAATAAAGACGCATTCATCTGAATCTATTATGGCAATTATAAGTAGGTAAAAGAAAAAGGACTTCAAAGGAATGAAAGGAGAGGTGGGGCAGATTAACCAAAACTAAGTATTATAAAATCTCACTGGAGTGTGAGCTAAGACTATTACAGCAGGGATTTTAGAGGTAGAAACACTTGCTGCTCTTGCAGGGGCTCAAGTTCAGTTCCCAGAATCTAGAAATGGTTCAAATCCATCCATAATTCCAATTCCATTAATCTGATGCCCTCTTTTGAGCTCCATGGAAACCAGATACACATGTGGTACATATGCATATATGCAGATAAAACTCATAAACATAAACGAATCTTAATTTTAAAAAAAGAATATCACAACAAAGAAATTTGAACAAATGTACCCCCATATAAACAGACATGCTCTAGAAAACATGGGTTATTAAATAAAAATCCTCAGTGTTAAGTATAACACCCCAAACAATACAGGCTATTGCCACTACTTTTGGTTTACCGCCTTAACTAGGCAGTGAGACTCTACTATTGAAGACACCAAATAATACTTTAATTGCAGGACACAGAGAAATCAACTTGTCTCCCTGCTAGGTCGCTTTCACAGTGCCAAAAGGTGCTATGCCGGGGGGGGGGGGGGGATGACATCAATGGTCTTACACATCCTGGACTCTGCATGCTACAAATCTGACCAACTAGGCAAGATGTACACAATGGTACAATAGTGGCAAGACTGTTTATGGGGTAACCAGCTGTTGTCTTGATTGGATTTGAGATCTACTTCACAGAAGAGAATTTCATATTTGGTACTATAAACATGGTCCAAATCCATGCCTAGAAAGTAGTATGCCCAAGGGAGGAACCTCTTGGTGCTGTCTTTCTAAATGGCCATGTTGTCAAACCGTCTTCTAAATATTTGTTTTTACCCATAGGTTTTTAACCATACTGTTCTCAACCTTGGGCAGAGGAGCTTTTTGCTTCAGGAGGTAGTTGTTAATGCAAAGACTCATACCTGCTCAAAGTGCTGCAAATAAGAGACTTTCAGTGCTCAGGGAACAGTCATGAAAGGGAAGGCAAGAAGAATGTAAGAGGCAGAGGGTGATGATGAGTACTGCAAAATGCTGTCCTCAGGACATAAGTGTTGAACACATGAACTCAACAACTATGGTTACCTGCACACGACCAAGCCAGTTACAAACTCCAACACAGAGGTGTGAGGGAATCCCAAGGCCACACTCCTAGCCAAAGATCTACTGGCAGCTGACTGCCGATATGAGAGGGAGAATCACTTTTTTTTTCCAAAGGGAAGTCATTGGCAGGTTGTCCATACCCTCAGTGATTAACCCCACAGTCATGTGCAAATGAGTAGCTCTTGTTTAGTAGATACCAATACCTATACCTATATTTATATATACAGAGAACATGAAACTTGAAGGGAGATATATTGGGGAGGGAGCCGAAAGGAGTGGGATTGGATAAGATTCCTATGTATTGTATGCATGTATGAAAGCTGATCTATTGGGAGCTCACCAAGGCCAGCTGGACTGTGACTGAAAAAGCATGGGATAAAACCGGACTCTCTGATCATGGCGAACAATAAGGACTGATGAGAAGCCAAGGTCAATGGCACGGGGTTTTGATCCTACTTCATGTTCCGGCTTGGTGGGAGCCTAGCCAGTTTGGATGTTCACCTTCCTAGACATGGACGGAGGGGGGAGGTCCTTGGACTTTCCACAGGGCAGGGAA
>NW_026067903.1:4864157-5005151 GCF_014885135.2 Alexandromys fortis | reverse complement strand
GAGTGGGGGGAGGGGGAGAAGACTGGGGGGAGGGGGAGGGAAATGGGAGGCTGGGAGGAGGCGGAAACTATTTTTTTCCTATTCTCAATAAAAAAATTTATATTAAATAAATAAATAAATAAATAAATACTTGAAGCATATTTAACTATTAGTTAATGTACTTAGGCTTCTTGAATTTTATAAAAATAAAGGACTATTCTGGAGGGTAAAAAAAATTCACAGAGAACCATATTTCTTCACTTTATTCAAAATGTTAACTGTGACAATACCTAGAGAAATCACTGAAAATGCTATACAAACAGTAAAAATAGCGCACACACACATGTACATCAAAATGGAATTTTTAAAATGTCAAGTAATCCATTCACAAGTGTTGTCCTATTTTTTAACTGTCTGCTTTTTAAACCACGGTTCTCCTAGTCAGCAACTGCAACTCCGCCACTACCAGCAGCGGCTAGGCCGCAAGAGCCACAGCCTGAAGAAATTCTGTTCCCTTGGGCATCGACTCTTTTAAAACTACTAAGAGAACTTATCTAAATCTCTGTCCCACTATAGAACTCAAGATTCAAAGGTTGCGGTAGAATCCTGCTTCCCAAAGAGGCTGCATAGCAAGCAGTCCACCCAACTTCTCCCTACTACTTCCTGTTAGCTAGTTGCTGACTCAGCCTCTGAACCGCAGGTGAATTTTATTTAATCAAACACATCTTTTATCATTAAACAAATGTTCCAGAGCACAAACAAAAAGTAACACACCTTAAAATAATATTCTACAACACAGAAATGACAACAGAGGGAGAAAACAAAAATAAAAATAAGAGAAATGAAACATAATTACAGTAAATGAGTATGTTCTACCTTACTTTTATAGCCCCAAACTGAAAGCAACCAAAATGTTCCCTCCTAAATTTCATGGTACCAAAAAGCACCAAGCAAGCTTCCAAAGGAGAGAAGCAACCAATAGTCCTACCTGTCTATGATGCATATGAACCACAACAACTACCTTGGCACAATAACCCAAAGGGTCCAGGAGTGGCACACATAACTTGGCAGTAACCATCGACTCTAATTGGATTTAAGACACACTCAAGAGGGAAACCACCCCTAGTACAGAAAACCTAGATAACTACTCAGTACTAGAGAACCCCTGGTTATTAGTGGAGAATCTATAACCACTAATTCACTAAGTCAACATAAGCCCTAACACCTACCAATTTATAAACATTTGTGATATTTTTGCATGCACAAGATTTTGATCCAGTATTTTTTTTTTATTTTTTCAAGACAGGGTTTCCCTGTAGTTTTTGGTGCCTGTCCTGGAACTAGCTCTTGTAGACCAGGCTGGACTCGAACTCACAGAGATCCACCTGCCTCTGCCTCCTGAGTGCTGGGATTAAAGGCGTGTGCCACCACCGCCAGGCTTCAGTATGGATTTTTATATGCGTGCTAATTAAGACTTCATGTCTTTAAGAACATTCTCTCCATATTGTACTTTTGTATTTCAGTTAAACTAATTTGAGGCTTTCCTACAATCTGAACGGAAACAAGTCCTTTCCATTACATTCTTGTGTGTGCTAGAATTGTCAGGACTGTGTAGCTGTCCCACTTGCTGTAGGTATGAGTCTTATTTTTTTTTTAAGGTAACTGGAGTCCTTGAGGCTTTCTTACACACATGGTTTCTCTTCAATGTGAGATTTTTTTGTGTGTGCATTTAAACAGTACTAGAATGATTGAAGCTGTCCCATAGTGCTTACATGTGTGTTTCTCTTCTTTGAGAATTCTTTTGTGTATCTGAAGGAAACAAAACACCGGAAGGTTTTCCTGCAGTTTTTATTGTTGATGGTGGGTTGGGTTTCTTGTTTTTCTTTTTCATTCATGAGGTTTCTCCATATATTCATGCATGTTTTTTATAAAAAACTAAAATTTCTCCCGCACTGATTTCAAGTAGAAGGTTTTGTTCCAGTGTGAGTATTTTCATGGAGCTGAGTAGTTAAGTGGCTGAAGCCTTTCCGATATGGCTTATATTCATAAGGATTCTCTCCAGCATGGGTTCCTGGAGATTTCTAAGAGAATTTAGGAAACTGAAGACTTTATGACATTTCTTACCTTTACAGAATATCTTCAATGTGTACATTTTCTTTGCTTCTGGAAGAAATGGAAATAAGTTAAAGTTTTCCAGAATTCTAGCTTAGTTTTTGTTGCTGTGATAAACATCAGGATCGAATGCAACTTGGGGCAGAAAGGGCTCAACTGGCTTTATTTCCAGGTTACAATCCATCATTAAGGGAAGTCAGGGCAGAAACTCAAAGCAGGAGCTTTAAGCAGAAACCATGAAGTAACCCTGTCACCTGGCTTGTTTCCTGTGGTCTAGTCAGCACCATAAGACTAAGCTAAGCTGTCCAGAGAGAGTACCACCCACTATGGGCTGGGCCCTCCCTTACCAGCCAGCAATCTCGACAATGCCCTACAGACATGATCACAGGTCAGTCTAATGAAAGCAAGTCTTCAATTGAGGCTCCCTCTTCCCAGGTGCTTCATGCTGACAACCAAGATTTGTCATCACAACCACATTTTCCTCATAATCATATTCTTTGTTGTCTGTATGAGTTCTGGAGAGGATGAATGACAAATGAGGACTTACACACAAACACGCACACACAGAGTGGGGGGACTGATTTCACATGCATGTTTTCTTGTTCAAAACACAATCTAGAATCTTCACAGATGGTTGCTTCACTCATTTTTCAAAGTATCTCTACTACTTGACTTCTGATGGGATTTTTGTAGTCATCTTCAATGCTCTGGCTACCCACTTTGTACCACACAGGACACACTTGACAAGGTTTCCTCTACCATTCAACTTCTTATTTATCACCTGGGACTTCCGTAGCCATCTTCAATATTCTTGTCTTCACATTTTTTTTTTTACCTACAGAAGTCATTCTCTAGAAGGTTTCCCACATCATATTTCTGTAGAGGGTCTTCTGGAAAGGCTCCAGAAAAGCACAGCCCAGGATAAAGTTCACAGACACAGCTGCAAAGGTCAGTAACTCTATTTCCAGTTTCTGGTGTCCCGCTTCTCCTCAAGGTTCTGAAAGTCTATACAGGTCACAACACAACAGAGAAAGAACCACCCAGAGTCTCTCTAAACAGCACACATGGAATTCCAATAATGGATTGTAGATGAATTTACACAGTATTCTGACCTTTTTAAACTCATCTCAAAAACTTTGTTGTGGGCTCCAGACCACTGGCCCCTTGATTTTGCCTGCCTGAGTGAACCGAGCAGAACAACTTGTTTTCCTGTGCCTGCAGCTGCTCTGAGCACGAGACCCTTATGAGTTCCTGATGACAAGGGAGTGAATTCTGGTGGGTTTTACAGCTGGAAATCCCAAGAGCTGGGGTGTGGCTATCAGTTAATGATCCCTATATAAGCTTTCCGGGAGCACAATAAAGCTGTCATTTGTGGCATTCTTGTTTCTCTGTTTGTGTGCACAGATTTCTAAATCTCCAGCCTAGTTTTCAGCTCACACACTGTACGACAGAGCACTGAACAGACGTGGCACTTTACATATATCCATATGATTAGCTTGATAACATTCTTGAAACAGTATAAGTTTATACCATTTCAAAATTTATTTGGCTTAAAATATTTATAAAATAGATTAGAAAGTGACGATGTAAAGTATTTGGGGTAAGAAAATGAGGTATGAGGTATAACTGCAAAGTACGAAAGAAAGTACTTTGTAGAAATGGAATGATTCTTTATCTTGAATATGGTTACTGACATCAAATATTTATCTGCTAAAATGACATAGTACTATACACATCTTGTGCCAATGTGAATTTTCTGCTCTGCATGAGAAATTGGCAACTTTCACCATGAAGGTAGCCACCATCAATCCCACCACAGACCAGCTAAATGGGGAGAAGCTGCTTTGGCCTTACCCTCAAAAAGGAGTCATTGTTTGCTGCTACTCTTGGACTGTGTGACCACTCCTCCAAAATCTGCATGTGCTTCAAACCACAGAGCCATAAGTGCATGCTCGCAGCTCAGACAACAGAAATAGCACTTCCACAGGCTAACACTACCCTGGGCCTGTCACTATGTGTTATGTGTATGCCTACACTATGTGCTATAGCTCTACCACTGCTCCACAAACCCCCAGGCCCAGACATCTTGTATACCACCAAAGTTAGCTAGCTCTAACTCTGCCCTAAGCTCTAGAGTCACTCTCATTCTACACATGTCTGACTTCTACAGTGAGTCCCCCAGACACCCCACAAATGTCACTACCATTGCTGCAGCAAACATATTCATGGATCCATCTCTGGAACAAAAGCAGCCAAGCACAGTGATGCTCCAGACCTAGGCTCTGGGGCTATTCCATGAGTGCCCACATATACTACCCTAGTTTAGGACAGATGCCTCATTCAGAGTCTCTTCTAGGAGACAAAGGTAATCAAGCAGAACTGCAATAGCCCTCACCATCACAGACATCCACAGCCATGGCTGCTGAGGACTCACAGACTGTGCTGACACCGACCCCAACTGACACGCATGAAGACTGAGCTGCTGAGCTTTCACCAGTGTGTGAACTTGATACTATACCCTCCAGTATATGAAGATGCTTCCCTATTGAAACTCAGCCATCAAATATGCAGCCATCAACACAAAGCAAGAACCATGAAAAACCATAGAAACTTGACACAATCCCCAAAAAACATAAATCTAGAAGGTGTATGACCAAAAATTTTAAATAAATGATAAGACATTAAACTAAGTTATAAGAGAAAATAGACATGTTAATAAAATCAGGAAAACAATATACAAATAAAATTTCTAAGATAGATTAAAATTATTAAAAGAAACCCAAAAGAAATTCTGGGCTTAAAAACAGAAATAATCAAGATTAAAAATGGAATAGCACTAGCAACAAATGTGACAGGCAGAAGAAACTCCTGTGAACTCAAAGACATGACGTTTAGAAATACTGTTAGAGAAGAAAAAGAGTGAGGAGGGACGGAGGACTACAGAGCCCTCCGCAGAGCTAATATTCACTCTGCAGGGGTAAAGAGAAGAGGCAAACACTTGAAGAAACACTGACTAAAACTCCCCACTTTCAGGGAAAATATAAACATCTAGATATGAACTTCAAAAGTCTCTTATCAAAACCAGGCATGATGTTACACATCAAAACTGCAATACCATCTCACTCCTATAAGAATAGCTACCATTTTATTTTATTTATGTATTTTTTTGTGTTTTTTTTTTATTTCTTGTTTTTAAACCCTTCCCTCTACTCCTCACAGTTCCTCCCCACCTTCATCCCTATTCACATCTACTCTCTTTCTGTCTCTCATTAGAAAAGAACAGACTTCTAAGAGGTAGTATTAAAAATATGACGAAATTAAATAATGTGTGATAAAACAAAAACTGTCACATCAAAGCTTGTCAAGACAAATCAACAGAAGAGCCCCCCAAAAGGCACAAAAATAAGACCCATTCATTTGCATTCAAGAATCCCATAAAAACACTAAACTGGAAGTCATAATATACACACAAAAGACAGCCCCATATGCGGGTGCGCCCAGACCTGCAGAGGTCCTGGCTCAGGCCTACTCCCTCAGAGGAAATCTTAAAATTTGCAGGCAAATGGATGGAACTAGAAACATCATATTGAGTGAGATAACCCAGACCCAAAAAGACAATTATCTTATTTCTCACTCATAAGTGAGAAATAAAACATAAAGCAATGAAAAACCAGCCTACAGATCATAATCCCAGAGAACCTAGACAACAATGAGGACCCTAAGAGAGACATATGTGGATCTAATCTACATGGGAAGTAGAAAAAGACAAGATCCCCTGAGTAAATTGGGAGCATGGGGACCATGGGAGAGAGATGAAGGGGAGGGGAGAGTCTGAGAAGAAGGAAACAGAGAAAAATGTTTAGCTCCATAAAATCAATTTAAAAAAAAAAAAAGACAATCTCTGTTGCGTTCACATGAGTTTTGCTTATGTTGATTTAGAGGGCCATGTTTTCTTGGTGTCCTCATCCCCTCTGACTCTTACATTCTCTCCACCTCCTCTCCTTCATGGTTCCCTGAACTCTGAGGGGAGGGTTTGATGGAGACATCCCATTTAGGGATGAGTGTTCCAAGGTCTCACTTTCTGCACAATGTCTGGCTGTGGGTTTCTATATTTGTACCCATCTGCTGCAGGGGGACGTTTCGCTGAAGATGACTAAGCAAGGCATTGATCTATGAGTATAGTTTTTTAAAGGTGCTTTAAACACTAAAAGATACAGCTACCAAAATGATCTAGCAAAGCCACCATTGCGCATATCCACCTGAAGTATATTTATCTTCAACAGATATCTGCACTTCCATGTGAATGATACTATTAGTTGAAAAGACTGCCAAAGCTATAAAATGCAGTAGTAAACCTCACGATAACCACAAAGAACCAACGTACAAAAGATAATGGGACTGAAGCCTCAGTATAGAACATCAATGGCTCACAAAGACAAGAAAGAAACAGCCAGAAAAGAATCACCAAAGTGTCAACATAAAATACACTTACCTATTCACCATCAGCCAAGTATCATTTCACAATGTCTATGTATCAAAATATTACACTGTATTCTTTAAATATAATTTTAGCCAACAATTATTCTACAATAAAGCTTAAAAAACCTTTGTAAAAATTTAAAATAGAACTACACAACAAAATAATAGCTGGTGTTAAAAATGAACTGCATATCAAATGTCAGTGAGGGTATGTAACTACTGAAAAACTCAGCACTGCTGGAGTAAATGCACAGTACTACAGCCACACTGAAAAAGACTTCAATGGTTTCCCTGAAACGAAAATGTATCATATGGCTCAGCCGTTTATTCCTAGATACTGATCCAAGAAATAAAAACATATATCCACACAAAGATTAATATAGGGAAGAGCTTAGTGGCTTTATTTATTATGGCCCCAAACAGGAAACAGTGCAACTGTCAATGTGTACACCCACACAATAGAATACAGCTCAGCAGTCAGAATAAAAATTACACACGACATGTGTAATACATAAAGAACAAACCTCAGAATAACTACACTGAGGGAAAAGAGCCTGATTAAACAACATATACAATACAATTTCATTGGTTTAAATTTTTAGAAAATCCAAATACCTATATGCCTGAAATAAAATCAATTCATATAATCAGCAGAGTGTATGAAAATTACAGAGGGGCAAGAGGGAACTTAAGAGTGCAGAATAAGGGCAGAATCTTGATTGTGGTGATGGTTTTAAAGGTCAGATTTTCCAACCTTAACATATAAAATACTGACATTTTAATATACATGTTTCAGTTACACATCAATAAAAAGTTCCCAAATAAGCATACATCAAAAAAAAAAAATCCCCTAAAACTGCTAGGCAGGGTGCACACTGCTGCCCTATAGAGCAGGGCACTGCAAAGCCGAGCCTTCCAGCAAGATCCTGCACCACAGGAACAAAACACACCCACTATACCCCAGATTAACACACATCTCTCCATTAGAATACTACAAGATATAAAATGTTACCTAAGACAAATATTTTCTAGCAACACGGAAATCTTATGTGATGAAATTAAAAAGGCCAGATGTAAACGGCCACAGGCGAGGCTCAGCTGCACAGGACACTTAAGTGCTACATACACAGGGGCTGCTTTCTGGCTGGAAGCAGTGCTACACTAATCTTTTTCCCTGGGTTCCAGAGTTATAGATGATTTTAACCTTTTCGTTCCTTGTTTTTATTTTCCCGGGTTTTCATTATTGTTTTCCTGCTTTGGTATTACTTTCATTTTTGTGTGAGCTTAACAGTGGTCTTAGAAGAAAGAAAAAGGTTTCCAAGGAATAGAAGGGAGTTTGAGTAAATGTCTGACGGACAAGTGGTTCCTACTCTGCACCACTGGCCCTGGGAAGACCAAGGGGAGACTCTGAGAACTCATATGTGTCCCGATTACTATCTGTTATTGGATAATATAACCACATTCACATCAACTAACAGTTTTCATGTCTACGGATAAAGAAAAATTCAACTCTACTGAAACCTGAGAAGCTTTATTTCACATCAACAAGTAGTATCGTAGAACCTCAAATGGAGAGGTGGCTTCCTGCCTACACACTGCTTTCGTGGCCTCTGCCACTACACCGGTGTGACGAAAGAGCTAATCAACTTCTTCCTGTGTTGGAACCATCCTTTCCCCAAGCTTTCCAGTCTGGGCTTTCATGAATTGTTCAGACCTGGGAACAGAATTTAAAGTTATATACCTGAAGTTAAATATCTCAGTTCTCAGAGGGCTATATAAAAACTGCTTTATTAAACTTGACACATGTTGCAAATATAAGATTAAAATGTGTATGCATGTTTCCTGGCTGAGTGATTTGGGGACACTCATTACATTGCTGAGTTTTCTACACTGCATCCTATCAGTCTTTTCATAAACTAGAAGTAACAGGTAATTAAATTTCATTACAAAATGTGCTATAAAGCAGAGCAATTAAGTACAGCAAACTGTCAGTTGTTTAACGCCAATGTAGTTTTTACCTCAAGGAATTATTCTCTGCTTTTTGTCTGCCAAGTTCACTTTCGGTATCCATTGCCTTTCTTGCTAATGATTTCATTTCTTTTTCCACAGTGGTTATGGTCTCCTTCATCAAAGTCATATTTGACATTTGTTCCATACGCTCATCATCAAGCTACACAAGTAGAATGACAAAGTTAACTCCTACCACTCTGTAGCCTTGTTGGTCTTAGCAGAGGAGACCCTCCTACAAACTGCAGTTTGTGGAAGAATTATTTACACAACGAGATGATCAACTGGGGCAGACATGACACTGTAGAAGGTTTTATAAAGTGTTGTATAATAGGATAAAAACAAGCCACTACATAGCTTTCTATAAAGCCTACCTATCTCAGTATTATCAGTCTACCTTTCTCAATTTGACTATATATTTGGTTCAATTTGACTATATATATGCTGAATTTGTAAAATCATTTATTTGTTATTCAAGATTAATACATTACATATAGAGCAGGATTATGAAAATGAAATTCCTTTTCTCTTGTTTGTTTTTTACTTATTATAAGAAAATACCTCAAATGAATTTATCCGTACATTCAGACCTTCACTGTTTATGTACCGGGAATACTGCTAACGTGTATCTGGCCAATGCTTGATATAGTCATATTTGGCAATATTATCTTTAACAGAACACGGAGATGAGAAAAATTGAAATTTTAGATAAGTGTAGTGGGACTATAATGCCAACACTCAGGAGGCTGAAGCAGCAGAACCATGGGTTCAAAGCCGACCTGGGCTATATAGTAAGCCCTTGTAGTCCACTCCCTCCAAAAAAAGTCTAATAATTAATTTAAAATCCTGAGACTACATCTTAACAAAACTTCTTTTCAAACAAACAAACAAAAATAAAAAGCTGCACTCGTGTTTCCAGAGGAAATAATGAAGTGCAAAGGTAACACAGGATTATGAATAACACATCATATACATCACCTTACGTATTTCAGGACTACAAACACAATCTTAGAAAAATAAAAGAATTCTTCCTAAGACAGTAAGAAGAGAAAAGGAGAAACTATGAGGAGAGCCAACGAGGTTTTGTTTTACGTTATGAACTGTACACTCCAGCTCCTCTATTCTTTGTTCCAAGTGAGCCTTCTCATTAAAAGCTGTCTCTTGAGCAATCTGTTCAAAACACAAAACACAACAAAGGACTTTCAGTGTCACCACACTTGTGTTATACCTATGGACAGACAAAACAACTGCACACCTTTAGCCTTTCTCTCAGACTGTCTCGCTCTGTGGTCATTCTCCGCAAATCAGTGAAGGCTACATCTCTTTCCGTCTCTACCCGACGAAGAATAGCATGTGCTGTGGTTGACTTAGGAGACTTACAGCTTTTCATCATTTCTCTTCGAAGTCGAGCAATTTCTTCCTGTGCCTATGATAAAAATACATAAAATTTAAAAAAGAAAACTTTAAATTATACATAAAGTATCTTATATCCACTCAACTAAAATTGAAACTTGAAATATGCAAGCAGCAAGAAAATAAGGAAATGGATGAATTTTTATTTTTAAGAGTTTATAAATAAGTGCAAGCAAATATATAGGTATGTATTTGGGGGGGGGTGGCTAAGAAAAGACTTTGTATATCCCATTTGAATTCAGCACAACTCAGGTGAAATACTTATCTAATGAAAATTCCACAGTGCTTATCTTTATATTTGCTATATCTTTATTATGCTATTGTCTAGGGTACTTTTACCCTGACAGAAAGTTCCACCAGTCCTTACTCACAGCCCAACATGGTCTCTGAACACTTGTTAATCAGTCCTGAAGCCTCAGATCTGTTGCATATTTATAGATGATTTCATATCCACTTTGCTTCCTGACTCTCAGTTTTGATCATTATCTACACAGCTGGTCCCCATTTTCAGAAAAAAATAGTTTCTCAATATCTACAGATTAGCCTTCACCACATTTCTTAAAGTGTTTTCTAAAATCTTCCTAATTAATAATAACTATATCCTCTCACCTTGAGCAGTGCCCCTTCCTCTGGCTCTTTCCACCCTGGTTCCCAGCAAGCCCCCATCACCTTCATCATGTATTAGCTTGACAACCTGTCATCTAATCCTACTGCCCCATCTACCATGCTGTGTCTTTTCTTACTTTGTAGGCTCTTTGTTTTTGTTTTTAGGCAGTCTCAGCCACCACCACTACAAAACCTGAGCTAAGAAGCCTGCCAACTGTAATAGATTTTTCGTAGTTCCCATTCCCCTTAATTTTCTGGCAGCAACCATACTGGTTCAGGACCTTTCTTCCTAGACCCCCACTCTCCCTTTGTGGCCTTGGTTTCTTTATCTTTCAAAGGTTCTTCCCTGCCTCTTGAAGATTCCATCTTGACTTTTCTGCTCTATTTAGTGCCTTCTCATTTATAGAACTCATTCATTCTGAAGGCTCAAATAACATCTAAGATGATCTTTAAAGCTGCATAACCAGTGCCTGCCTCTCTTCCTAATCCGGTTCTAAATGTTCTAGGTAGCAGTTACTATCTGAATGTCTACCATCTTACTCCACCTTTCTAAACCAAATCCATAACTTTCCCTCAAACCATCAATGGCTTATTTCTCCTCTTTTTATTTACCCAATTCTCTGTCATTCAAGATAAAATTTCAAATGTTTCCATTTGTTGCTTCTCCCCCAAATCAAATCTTCTCAAATCTTTCTTAGTTTATCTAGCATCTGTTCCTATATTTATTTCCGCTGATTTCACCTTTGCTTCATGCATGGACCATGATAACATTTTTCTAAGGAATCCAGTTTCTTCCTCCTCTAATTCTCTTGAAGGAAAAATTATTATGCTAATATAGAAAGATCTATGAGATTTGCCACAATATAAAAATTGTTTTTCAGGGCTGGAGAGATGGCTCAGAGGTTAAGAGCACTGGCTGCTCTTCCAGAGGTCCTGAGTTCAATTCCCAGCAACCACATGGTGGCTCACAACCATCTGTACTGAGATCTGGCGCCCTCTTCTGGCCAGCAAGCATACATGGAGGCACAATGTTGTATACATAATAAATAAATAAATCACTATGGTACCCAGTTCACTTCCTGTTATCTGTAGATCAGGATGTAGAACCCTCAGCTCCTTCTCCAGCACCATGCCTCTCTACATGCCACCATGCTTCCCACCATGATGATAATGGACTAAACCTCTGAAATTTAAGCCAGTCCAATTTAATGTTTTCCTTTGGGTATACTGTGTGACTCACTGGGCCACACTATAGCTTCCACACTGAGATTTTGTTTTGTTTTGTTTGTTTGGTTTGGTTTTGGGTTTTACTTTTAAATTTTGTATTGACGGGGAGGCTGCAAGGTCAGAGGGTGGAAGCTAGGGAATGGGGAGATGAATAGGGCCGGAATGTATGACATGAAATGCACAAAGAATCAATAAAAAGCTTAAAAATGTTTTCCTTTATAAGAGTTGTACAATATGATATAGCCCCACGCCTCATATCTATAATGTGTTTGGCTTTGAGTTAATTTTTTGGCTGCATATTCAGACACTTTTCACTGTTGCAAAACCTTCATGCTCCCATAATCTGTGATGCATACAGGGTTGTGACCTATACAGTGTCTTAAAGTAGCAACTCTAGAGCCCTGGATATAGTAACTATTTCTTCTTAAAATTGTAGTTGTTTATCAAAGAAATTACGCTATGATAAATAGGATTTAATTCTTGTTGATTAAATATTTTATTAATAAAAGCTATACAGTTTTAAATAGAAAGTAAAGTTAAATTACAAAGTTATTTTTAACCTCTAAATTTAAATAAGTTATATGGCAGTTCCCAAAGTGATGTGATAGAATTTTTTAACCTTTCTTCTACCAAATTCTAAAGGTTTTACTTTGAACATGACATCCTATCATTTGAGACTCTCGTTTCTCTTTGTGGTTTTTGTTGCTGCTTTGTTTTGTTTTTATTGTTCTGTGATGTGTTAAGGATCAAAGCTTAGGGTCTATGCAAGCACTCCATCAGTGAGCCACAACTTCAGCCCTGTCTCCATTTTTCATTCCAAAAATCAAACTTTTATGGATGTATATAATCTCTTATGAGATATAAGAGTGACATATAGATGTGTTCACACTTCTTATATTGGAAATATGATACCTTCATTAAGACTATCTTGACAGCAGGCCTGTAGAAGTAGCTTAGTGGTAGAGTACTTGTCTAGAATGCACAAAGTCCTGGGTTTAATGCCAGAACCACAAAGGAAGAAAAGGAAAAAGGAATATCTTAGGGAAAAACGTAATTTCCAAGTGGTAGAGTAATTTGACTGGCATGTTTAATTATGGTCATAAGACCTACGGAAGAACTGCAAACCTCTAGAAATGACTGCTATTAATAATACAATCTGTGTGCTTCCATGCTTACCTGCTCATAAAGAAGGAAGGTCTTGTCTCTCTCAGATGTAAGAACCTTGACATTGCCCTGGATTTCTGCCAAATGACGTTCATATTTTTCCAGCATGCATTTCAGTTCTTCACGGTCTCTTGTTGTTGACTTCAAAAGTTCTACATCACAGTTTGCACCCTAGAATTATTATTTAAGATATCTGAAGTTCTTCCTCTTTTCTTTTCCTTTTTTTTTTTTGAGACAGAGTCTCATGTGGTCCAAGCTGGCCTTAAACTCACTATGAAGCCAGGGCCAGCCTTTAATTCCTGATCCTCCTGCCTCTGTCTCCCAAGTGCTAAGAATACAGGTGTGCATTAATGAAACACTACTGCGGATGACAGTGCACAATCTCTACTTAACTGAACATGACCTCAGAATGAAAGAAAATAGTGAACAACAACAAAATTACTTCTTTCACAACTTTATCTCAAACTGCACTAAACTGGCCTCATTATCTCCCACCCACAACTTATCTTGGGAATAAAGAACTAACTTCGTTGTTCACTGTACCATCAAAGAGATCTATCTCCCAACCTCTTTGATACTATAATTTATACAAAACCAAATTATTTCCAAATGAGGTAAATCAAAGAATAAAATTGAGTACTTAAGAAACAAACTAAAAGATTAAAAGATTTCCTCAAAACCTACCCGGGAAGTTGGAGATGGGCGTCTTGGACTTTTAGATCTATTTCTGATCATTTTTCTCAAATTCTGTGTTTCAGTCTTATAATAATCTCTGTCTGCTTCTAAAGTCTTGACAAAAGAATCAAGTCTAGAAGGACATTTATTTTGTGCTTTTTCAGTCTCTAAAATTATCTTGCAAGGAGGGAAAAAATTAAGCAATTATTTCAAGCTAAATTATAGCATACTTTTCTAAATAAAAACACAAAGGAGTCTTCAAAATATGAAATTTGGCATTTTTAAAAATAGAACATCTAAAAATTTATTCCTTAATATTTTTAAAAAGTAATACACTATTTTAAGAGCAATTTTCACCATTTTGGTGTGCTTTATTTGAATAAAATACTACCTTTACTTAAACATTTTGAGAAGAAAAGAGATGTGTGTGTATGTGTGTGTGTATTTCAGAAACATCCATACCTGAAGCAAATCTTAGAAACAGACTGACTGACTTTGGAAATCTTTACATGCTACTTTAAAGGTAGTTCCAATGTCTACCTTTGTTCAATATTCGCTCAATGAATGGAATATTCTAATGAGTTCTGACAGTCGACACATACAGGTGTTTCCCATGAACTCCCATTCACATGGATATATTTAGAAACACTTCTCTTAAAATGTGTTTTTACACTTGTTTTATAAATACTGAGAAAAAGTTGATATGTCTCAGATGGTGTTTTAAGTATTTTAAATGAAATATTAAAATGTTTAAACAGAAAACTTTTCATTTCATATTATTAGAGAAACAAAAGATCAACTGGTGCTAGCTACCAATTTATAACTTAAAAATATTCTGAAAGGCAGAAAATTTAAAATATAAAAAATGTACCTCATATACTGAAAATTAAAAATTCTGGAGTCATCATTTTCAAACCTAGTAACAGCTAAAAACTCTGCTAAAATCAACCAATAGTTATTCTCAACCTCTAGGTCAGCAGTTCTCAACCTGTGGGTTACAATTTATTTGGGGTTGAATGACTCTCATGGGGGCCGCCTAAGACCATCAGAAAGCACAGATATTTACATTACAAGTCATAAGAGCAGCAAGATGACAGTTATGAAGTAGCAACGAGAACAATGTTATGGCTGGGGGTCAGCACAACATGAGGAGTGTACTAAAGGTCCCTGCACTAGGAAGGCGAAGCTGTGCTCTAGGACAAAGCACTGACAACAGGGAGGCAGGAAGGCATCCTCCTAAGGTGAGGGCACCCACAAACCTCTTAATGGGTGTGAACTTAAGGGGAAAAAATGCATTCATTGTTCTCAAAGGCATGAGTTAAAGGATATATTAAATTCTTTTAGCAGGTTACTAAGTAAAAATGACTGCTTACCATGTATTTGTGAAAAATGTACTTACAGATTTAAGCCTTTTAATTGTATCTTCCAATACTGTTATATTATTTTGCTGGGAAATGAGTTCAATCTGAAAAATTAGAAATTCTATTATTTATACTAAAGATGCTTAAACTGATTTAATTGGAAAAAGTATTAAAAGGAAGTCAGTAAAAAATCAAATCATACAGACAATATTTCAAGCAGAGGGTAACCTGTCCTCATGCTTACCTACCTTCAATGGTAAAAGAACCCAGATGAAAAAATTGGTTCCTTTACCCAATATTTTATATAAAATATTAACTTACTGTATTGTACCAAATTATTCTCCATTAATTGGATCAAATGTTGACATGAATTATAATTCTGAAAATTTTAACAGGAAAGCAATACAAAGACTGGAATAACGTGTTATCAAACTGCCCATTCAGGCTGCTTTCTCTTCTGAACTATTTTACTGCCTTCATTCCACCTAAGCCACAAAATACTGTTTGTATCAATTTATGACACTGAACGTATACTCAGTTTTACAGTACAGCTGTCATCTATAGTTATTTATGTGACACATCTACGTCATATGTTTAAAAACAGTGACTGTTTTTATTACAAAGCTCTTTGCTAAAAAGTCAGCAAATAAGTTCAATGCATACATTTATAATTCATTAGCATTCTCTCATGATTCTGAACTAAGATACACGAGCTATATTTTACATTTGAATTTCCTTTGCTAGGAACCAAGTCCAGGTTCTCATAAACACTAGTTAAGAGTAAAATTCAATACAACCCCTGTCCCATTTTTCTTAATTATCCTTCTAAGATTCTTTTAGAAGTCACAGTGAAGTTTATAAAATATTGAAGGATTCTAATGTTTTTAACATAACTTATAGTTGCATGAACTTATGTACAACTCTGAATCATTAATTTTCATTATCTTATTTTATGCTATTGTGATGGCTATTCTTGGTTATCAACTTGACTACATCTGGAATTAACTAAAACCCAAGCAGATGGACAACCCTGTGAGGGATTTTTCTTAATTAAATCATTTGAAGTGGGAAGACCTGCCCTACATCCAGATCCTTTGAGATGAAAAGATACAGCTTTAATCTGGTCACACCTTCAGATGGCAGCCTATATAAAGGACATGGAAGAGCAAGGGTTTTTCTCTGCCTGCTTGCCCTGCTCTCACTGGAAAGTTCATTCCTACTTCTTCAGGATTCTGGCGTATACTGAAGACCAGCAGAGGCATCCAGCATCATACTGAAGAGATACGGGATTCTTGGACTTTGCGTTGAAAGATAGCCATTGATGGACTAACTGGACCAGAGCCCATAAACCACTCTAATAAACTCCCCTTTCTCTATATAGATATATTCTATTGAGTCTGTTCCTCTAGAGAATCATGACTAATACAGTTACTATGCAGATACTAAAATGATATAAACCTAGAATGAAAATTTGTAAAGATTTTTGTTCTTGAGTAAAACCAATATCCAATGTGATACATCCTCCAAAAAAAATGGATATACATACATATCCTAGATACAGATGAAACATGACCAATAGCTTATAAACTGAAGAAGAGTAAGTGATCCTAGATACAAGTATAACAGTGGTGGATATTATTTCCTTCACTATAGTTTTCTAGGTGAACTGAAATCTTGTTTGTCAGAGAGGTAGGAGTGTTGGAGATTGAGCCTTTCTACACAAGCACTCTACCATTGAGCTATACCCATAAAATATATATATATATCATTTATGGTGATAAAAGTGATAATCCTACCCTGAAAAAAAAGTGTCCCAAAGGAACAAGTTTTAATCCAGTGCTTTTCTCCTTCCTAACAATTGGTTAACTGATGCTTTATTGTGTGTCTGACAATGTGGTAAATATTCATTCTGGAAAACACAGTGCATATGACAAAACACAATGCATATGATAAAACACAAATTTCTGCCCTAGAGGGTTTAAATCTAGTCAAAAAAGAAAGAAAAGATAATAGTCAAAATATATATCAAATATGGCACTCAAAAATACACAATAACCACTTAAATTCTAAGACACTGATTTTTTTTCTTTAAGTGAACAAAATAGGTAAAGATTTCTGTCTTTAGGGACATAACATTCCAGCTAGGAGAGATGATTGTGGTGGCCTGAGAAGGAATAGCTCCTATAGGCTCATATATTTGAATGCTTAGTCACCAGGGAGTGGAACTGTTTGAAAACATTAGGAGATGTGGTTTTTTTTGAAGCAAGTGTGTCACTGGAGGTGAGCTTTGAGGTTGCAAAAGCTCCTATCATACCCAGTCAGTCTCCCTTCTCTCCTTCTGAACATAAAATGTGGCTCTCAACCACTTTTCCAGTACTATGCCTGCATCATGCTCCTCACCATAATAATGGACAGGACTAAGCCACTGAACTGTAAACGAACTCCCAATTAAATGTTTTGTTCTTTAAGAGTTGACTTAGTCATGGTGTCTACACAGCAATAGAATAAGACAGACAGAAGTGACTAAGATGCTTTTTTTTAAGTTAAAATTAATTAAATAACAAGATGTATACCATACTGGCAAAGAAAAGCAGAGTTGCAGGTACTGCATTTATGAAAAACAAGACTGAAATTTGAAACAGAGCTATCAGGGAGTCTCCATGGAAAGATATTCTTTGAGCAAGGTTTAAAGAAGAGGACCCAAGGAAATCTGGGTGAATATTCCAGGAAAAAAAAAAAAACTCTTTCTGCAAATATCCAAGTGCAAAAGAATGTCTACCCAGTTCCAAGGAATAGTAAAGTGGCCAATGTTGCTGAGGCAGAATGGAGGAGAAAGGACAGTGTAAAAAGACCCACCCTAAAAAATAAAGCAGAGGGCTGGAGAGATAGCTCAGCATGTTTTGCTCTTATAGGACCTGGATTTAATTTCCTGCACCCACATGATGACTCATAACCATCTGTAACTCCAGTTCCAGGGGATCTGATGCCTTCGTCTAGCTTCCATGTGCATAAGAAATATACATTATACATAGACATACATTCATACAATTTATATACACATAAAATAAAATAACTTCAAAATATATATTTTTTAAAAGCAGGCTAGGCAAGATCAAAAACACTGATGACAACTTATGCTTGAGAGTTTGTGGGGAAAGGGGAACACTCCTGCATTGCTGGTGGGAGTGCAAGCTAGTACAGCCCCTTTGGAAGTCAGTGTGGCGATTTCTCAGAAAATTAGAAAACAACCTTCCTCAAGACCCAGTAATACCACTTTTGGGTATATATCCAAAGGATGCTCAATCATGCCACAAGGACATGTGCTCAACTACGTTCATGGCAGCATTATTTTTCATGGCCAGAACCTGGAAACAACCTAAATGCCCCTCGACTGAAGAATGGATAAGGAGGGGGCTAGAGAGATGGCTCAGAGGTTAAGAGCATTGCCTGCTCTTCCAAAGGTCCTGAGTTCAATTCCCAGCAACCACATGGTGGCTCACAACCATCTGTAATGGAGTCTGGTGCTTTCTTCTAGCCTGCAGGCATACAGAATATTGTATATGTAATAAATAAATATTTTTTTAAAAAAAGAATGGATAAGGAAAATGTGGTACATTTACACAGCAGGGGAAAAAAAACGACAGCTTGAATTTTACAGGAAAATGGATGGCGCTAGAAAACATCATTTTGAGTGAGGTAACCCAAACCCAGAAAGACAATTATCACATGTACTCACTCATGGGTGGTTTTTGTTTTGTTTTGTTTTGTTTTAAATTTTTTCTATGTGGACCAGGGTGGCCTTGAACTCTTAGATACGTGCCTGCCTTTGTCACCCAAGTGCTGGGGTTAAAGACATGTGCCATCACGCCCATTTTTTTCTTTTTTCTTTTTTTTTAAGATTTATTTATATATTTATTATGTATACAACATCCTGCCTCCATGTATGCCTGCAAGCCAGAAGAGGGCACCAGATCTCATTATAGATGGCTGTGAGCCACCATGTGGTTGCTGGGAATTGAACTCAGGACCTCTGGAAGAGCAGCCAGTGCTCTTAACCTCTGAGCCATCTCTCCAGCCCACTCATGGGTGGTTTTAAACATAAAGCAAAGAAAACCAGCCCACAAATCACAATCCCAGAGAACTTAGACAACAATGAAGACACTAAGAGAGACTTATATAGATCTAATCTACATAGGAAGTAGAAAGTAGAAAAAGACAAGATCTCCTGAATAAATTGGGAGCATGGGGACCTTGGGAGAGAGTTGAAGGGGAGGGACAAAACAGGGAGGGGAGCAGAGAAAAATGTAGAGAGATCAATAAAAATCAATAAAATTAGAAAAAAAAAGCAGGTTAGAAAGGGTATACATATGGTGTGGGAGGTCCTTCTGTCTGTGTGTTGTTTTTATTGGTTAATGAATGAAGAACTGCTTTTAGTCTATGGCAGGGAAGAACAGAACTAGGCAGAGAAAGCTAGGCTGAATGCTGGGAGAAAGAAGGGTTGATGTGGGAGTGTCATATCAATCTGTTGATTTCATTGGTTAAGCAATAAAGAAACTGCTTGCCCTGGTAGGTTAAAACATAGGTGGGAGGAGTAAACAGGAGGAAGCGGAAGTGAGGTAAGACTCTGCTCTGCTCCAGGAGAGACTCGACAGCTCTGCTCTCTGGAGCAGAGACACCATGCTCAGCTCTGCCAGATAGACACGATAGCTCTGTGCTCTGAGGCAGACGCATGAAGCTCAGACCCAGGATGGACGTAGGTTAGAATCTTCCCGGTAAGCGCACCTTGGGGTGCTTACACACATTATTAGAAATGGGTTAGAACAATATGTAAGAGCTAGCCAATAAGAAGCTGGAACTAGCCTGGCCAAGCGGTGTTTAAATGAATACAGTTTGTGTGTTGTTATTTCGGGCATAAGCTAGCCAAGCGGCCGGGGTGTTGGGGACGCAGCCCCGCCGCTCCTATTTCAACAAAGGGTGGAGTCAGAGACATCATGGAGCCACCAGAACTTTAGCTGGTAAGCCACAGCCACGTGAAGATACACAGATTAATAGAAATGAGTTAAATTAATATATAAGAGTTAGCCAATAAGAAGCTAGAGCTAATGGATCAAGCAGTGATTTAATTAATACAGTTTCTGTGTGATTATTTCAGGTCTAAACTAGCTGGATGGCCAGGAACCAACAAGCGGTCCTCCTTCTTACATGCATACCTACAAAAGGATTTTCCAAGCTTAATATTAAGTTTTACACAATGCTTTCTATATAGTAGATTCATCTATCTTGGCTGATTGAATCATATACAAATATAACAATACTTTAATCCCAGCACTCGGGAGGGAGACAGGCGGATCTCTATGAGTTCAAGGCCAGCCTGGTCTACAAGAGCTAGTTCCTGGGCAGGCTCCAAAGCTATGGAGAAACCCTGTCTTGAAAAACCAAAAGAAAAAAAAAGAATACCTCATATAGACTATATTAAATTTTAAACATGCTGGTGCCATCTTAGAAAATGTCTTTTAATTAAAGTCATAATTTAGTTGTGTTCAGTTTAATTGCAGATATCACTGAGCATAATAGCTAGATTTTTCAGTGAGTTACAGTTTATATTACTCTTCCTTAACATTACTAATGCTGGGTTTCAAAAAGATACACATAAATATAAAATAACATATATGATATAAAAAACTAACAATAGTGAAATTCCAATTCTGCTTTCACATTACAGAAAATCATGTTCAACTGCCTGGAAAATGCTGTATTGAAGTATAAATGGTAGCTCAAGATGTGAAGACAAACAAAGGCAAAATTTGCAAATTTAATATGTGCTCAAATTATAATACTTCCTGCTTTAGAAGACACAGACCTCCCCTAAGATGTGGGTTCTTTGGTTTTTTTTTTCTCAAGACAGTCTTTCTATGCAATCCTGTCCTGCTCACAATCTTCTTATCTTAGCCTCTCCAGTGCTGAGATGATAGGTATATGCCACCATACCTGGCTTAGTGAATCATTTTAAAAAGCAGAGACGGTGGAAATGCTGGGATATAACTTACATTGGCTCATAATATACATTGCAGAGTTCTAGTTTATTATCACTCTTGGATCCCTGGCTCAGAGAGCAGAGGGCAACAGTCATCTAGAATGTAGACAACTGGGCCTTGTAGAGAAGGCTTTCTGACAGCCAAATCCATCTGCTGGAAGCCATCTTAGAAGCCAGTATTATAGTATCAGTTAGGGTATGGCTGCAATCTGACCATCACCTTTTTAACACTTTCCTGAAAAACTGAACCAGAACCACTCCCTAACCTGAAATATAAGTCAGTTTGCTGCTTGAAATCACTCAGTTTCAGGAGTAACTAATTAGATAACAGTAAAAAACACAATAGTAAATACTCAAAAACAGTTTCATAGAAGAGGTTACTTTAGGAATATTTAAAAATATTAGGGCTGGAGATATGGCTCAGCAATGAGCACTGACTGCCCTTCCAGAAGACCCAGGTTCAATTCCCAGCACCCACATGGCAGCCCACAACTGTCTGAAAATCCAGTCCAGCAGATCTGACACCTTCACATCAATGCACATAAAATAAAGTTAAATAAATCATAAGAAATATTTAAAAATATGACTAACCAAAAGTAAATCCTTCTCAGTAAATTTAATCCTATCAGACTCCACTTTTATATATTTAGAATATGTCAAAACACTGTAAGAACACAAGAATTCTTTTTCAGCAATCAAATAGATTTAGAGTTCTACCCCAAAACGTAGACAAGAAATGTATCATTGGTAATTATAAGCCTACAGTGCCCACCTAATGCAAAGATTTTGACAACATGTCTTGGTGTCCACACCCCAAATTGGTCTTGCACCTCTCTGCCCTACAACATAACTAAGGCTGTTGCTTTCCTCATTTCAAGGCACTGATCCTAAGCAATCATTCCTCTTTTATTCTTGATTTACTAAGGTCTCCAGGTCTTCTCTCCCAACAGCAGTATCCCAAAAATGCAGCCAACCTCGTCCTCAAAAGCTCAAATAGCTTTCTAATTCTCCATGTAACAGACATTCCACATCATATATGAATATCACTTTTTCTAGAAATATGTTTTTCTGAAAATTTCAATCTATGAAATTAGTACTTTTGGTTTTAGTCAAAACCTAGCTTATATAATTCAGATACTTTCCATTCCTGGAGTTCTTCCTTTTTTGTTTTTTGGGTTTTTTTTTTTCCTTTTTTTCCTTTTTCGAGGCAGGGTTTCTCAGTAGCTATGGAGCCAATCTTGGATCTCGCTCGGTAGACCAGGCTGGCCTCAAAATCACAGAGATCCGCCTGCCTCTGCCTGCCTCTACTTCCCGAATGCTGGGATTAAAGGCATGTGCCACCACCACCCAGCTGGAGTGCTTCCTTTTAATACCAGAGAATTCACCCTGACACCTACCTCCTCCCTGCTGCAATATGGTCAATAGGCCCTAAACAACTCCTTAAAATAGATGCTGTCTACCAAGGGCACACTCAAGAGTTGGAATTCAGCCAATCGTTTTTCCTCTTCAGTCTGGGAAGGAGATAGTTAATTTTTAATATGAAGAAAGAAGGACAGTAAAACTCTTCAATTTGACAATTTTCACAGTCAAGATGAAGACTGTATTCAATTAACCACTAAAACCATGCATGAAAGGTTAAAGTAAACTGACAAGGTTATTGAGAAATACCAAAAACATAAGACCACTTTGAAGTGCCATTTAAATACTTCTGTAGCAACCATATGAAAGTAAGTTATTACAAGCTAAAAACAAGCCACTCTATCTACTTTCACTGGTAGTCCTAAGAACCTTTTCCAGGAAAGTACTTACAGATAAATGTCCTCAAAGAAGTGTTAAAAAATATAAAAGTAAACTTTAGAAGATATGTTTATGGCTCTTGATGTGAGAACATCTTCCTAAACAAGAACCAAAACTCTTAAGTCAACAAAGATAACAAATTTAACAAGATAAAAAGTTTCTCATTTTGGTTCAAAATAGAAAATAAACCATTGTTTTTAATAAATAAATAAATAAATAAAAATTGAGGCAGGCATGGCACCTGTAATCCTGTCCTCAGAACACTGAGCAAGAAAAACCGCAATTCAAGATAATCCTGGATCAGAGGACAAGACCCTTTCTAAAAAGGGGTAGGGAGTTTGTTTGTAGATATATGCAGAGAAGAAAAAGGGTAGCAGAGCAATAATGAATTTACAGATTATTCTTGCTACTTTGAAATTTTCATAATAGGCTCATAAAATTTAGGAGAAAATATAAACAAAAAATTGTAAAGAAATAAAGTGTGAGAAAAAATACAATTTAATCCTTATAATAGACTTAAAATATACCAAACGAAAAAGCTTCCAAATGATATGAAAATTTCACTTTTCCAACTTAATTTTGTAATCACAATACAATTAAAATTCTGTCAGTGATAAATTTAGTACCTTTGCTTCTTCAAGTTCCTTGTCAGCAGTGTCCACCACAAAATTTTTCTCTTTTTCTAATTGCTCTGCTAGTTGGTCGATTTTAATCAGTTCTTTACAAAGATGCTCATTGTGGTTGGTTAAATCGTCTACTTGACTGCTTACCACCTCCTTACTATCCAAGAGTTTCCTAACATATTCTTCCAAGTCATGATTTGTCTGTTTGAGATCTTCAATCTGTTATAATCAGAAAAGAAATAATCACATTAAAAGGGTCCCTCAGCTCGTAAGTAAATATTAGCTGTAAAGGAGAACCATGCTACTACCCACAGACCCAGAGAAACTGATGCCCAGCCCAACTGCCATCAGAGAGGCTTCATCCAGCAACTGATGGAAACAGATGCAGACCCACAGCCAAACACTAGGTGTATCTAGGAGAATCCTACAGAAGTGGGGGAGGTAGGATTGCAGGAACCAGTGAGGTCAAAGATACATAAGAAAACCTACAGAATCAACTAATCTGGGTTTACAAGAGCTCCCAGTGGAGGGAGAGAAAGAGTGGAGGAGAAGTGGATGGGGAGGGCTGGGAAGAAGGGAAGGAGAGGAAACTTCGATTGAGGTATAAAACATAAATAAATAGAAAGACGGACAGATAATGGTCCCTTAGCTCTCTTCTAAATTCTCTGCTCTCAAGAATTTTGTTCCCTTGAAGAAGTTAATATGTTAAGTGCAATAACAGGGATACTTGTGAGCTAAACATATTTAACTAATTATCTATAGAGTACATTCAAGATATTATGCTGGTCCACGTCAGAAGATTAAGTCACCTTTATATAAAAAATACAATCAATCCTTACCACCCCCTCAAAAAAAAGCCAGTCTAAGCCTCTAAAAAGTAGCTAAAATTACTAAATACCTGGTCTTAATTCTTAGTCAATCAAGTCTTACCCTTGGTCAAGTAACTATACAGATAACTTCTCTCAAAATTGACAGTTTACTTTAAAAACATAATGTGTCCTTTTATAAAAAATATCCTATAAGTCATGAGTTTTTTTTCTGGTTTTTTTTTGGTGGTGTTGTTGTTATTTGTTTGTTTTCTTTTGTTTTTTGAGACATGATCTAACTGCATAGCCTTGGCTAGCCTGGAACTCCCTAGACCAAGCTGGCCTCAAACTCAGAGATCATCTGTCCTGTCTCTTGAATGCTGGGATTAAAGGTATGCATCACCATACTCAACAATGAATTTTTTTGAGACAGGGTTTCTCTGTGTAGCTGTGGCTATCCTGGAACTTGCTCTGTAGACCAGGTTGGCACCAAACTCACATAGGTCTGCCTATCTCTGCCTTCCAAGTGCTGGGATTAAAGGTGTGCACCACTACTTTCCAGCTAACAATGAATTATTTTAACTAAATATGCTACAGTGCCATTTATTATTCTGAATAAATCATTTTAAGAAGCAAAAGAAGTCCTTATGGCAATTCGACCTTTGCTGTGGCACCTTGTAAGCATACTAACATGTAAGATATAAAATCTGAAATATCAAAATCAGGAAACAAAAAACAATGAATTTTTTTAAACAAAAGGAAGGGGATCTATAAAGGTACAAAATATCTCCGCAGCTCAATCTTTTATCATAACTGGTCTGAATTTCATAAGTATCTCCTATTCTTCCCTTTTGCCTACTATCCATACACCAATTAAAGAAAGTTCTCTGAGCATCTATGAGTGCACATATAAAATTAGAATATATATTTTAAAATAGTGCTTATAAGCCAGGTGGTGGTGGTACAGGCCTTTAATCCCAGCACTTGGGAAGCAGAGGCAGGTGGATCTTTGTGAGTTCAAGGCCAGCCTGTTCTACAACAGCTAGTTCCAGGACAGCCAAAGATACACAAAGAAATCGTGTCTTAAAAAACAAACAAAACAAAACAAAAAACTACAACAAATAGTGCTTACAGCTATAAAAATCGAGTTATTTTAATTTCAAAAGAAAATCTTTGAAAATGTCACTGAGAATGTGATGTCAAGATGCCATTTGTGACCCTAGCCCTTCTCAACTGTCCAGCCTGGTTTCCACGTCACTAGTGCATGCACTTAAGCTGCAAGCATAGTAGACTTGTCCCACACAGCTTCCAGAGCATTTTAGGGAGTGGTTGCAGTGCTATAGTCTATGTGTCACAAAATCCTCCTCAGGAGACATCTTGGGAAAACTCCTTAGGCCTCGACTACAGGAAAACGCACTTCTTTCGTAAGCTGGTTTGCTCTTAGTCTACTAGCTAAAGAGTATTTCATCTTTTCTTTCTGCATCCTTTGAACTAAATGTGCAGCCCACCTGCAGCAGCGTGCTAAACTATCTGTTCAGCACTCTCATACCAGGCTTTCTGGTCATTGGCAAAAACCTGAGAGACACAACTGAAGGGTAAGAACATTATTTGAGACTACAACTTCTGAAGGTCTATGAAGAATGTGGCATTAAGGCCATCCCAAGAAGCAGAGCACTCAGGTGGGTTTAGCCTTCAAGGCCAGCCCCCAGTCACTTGCTTTTAAAACTCAACCCCATCTCCCAAAGTTTCACAACTTCCCAAACAGGACCACAGTCAGGGACCAGATGCCTAAACACTCTCAGCCTGTGGAGGACATTTCATATCCACACCGTGATGCCAAATTTCTTTATTTTTCATACCCTTCTTATCTCCACTATATCAACAGTATGCCGTTTTTAAATAAACCACAGGATTTAAATGATTCCAATTCATCTATCTTCATAGTTGTGCTGTGTGGGTTTTCTTGTGTGTGGGAGGTGTGTTCACATGTACAGACTGACAGGGGTGGAAAGGTAAGTGTGCACATGAGTATGTATGCCTGTAAAGGACAGGACAGACATTGATGGAGAGATAAAGTGTATTCTTTGATCGCCCTCCACCTATCTATTGAGGCAGGGTCCCTCAATTGAACTCAGTGCTCCCGTATTTGCCTCATCTAGCAGGCCAACTGACTCTTGAGATCCTCTCTGTATTCCCTGAGTACCACAGCTACTGGAAGGCTGCCAGCCTACCCAGCATTTCATTTCTCACATTGGCATAGCAAACCCTCTACCTACAGAGCTATCTCCTCAGCAACTCTCCTTCATGCTTTGAATGTGTGGTATAAATGTGTGTTCATGTGTGTGCAGGCCAAAGACAACCTTAAGTGTCATTTCTTAGGCACTATACACTTTGGATTGGAGGGGGTGGTTCTTTAGTGTTTTGGGGACAGGGTTTCTCTGTGTAGCCCTGGGCATCTTGAACTCGCTCTGTAGACCAGGCTGGCCTCAAACTCAGAGATCCGCCTGCCTCTGTCTCCTGAGTGCTGGGATTGAAAGCGTGTGCCACCACCCAAAACCACTTTAGCTTTTTAAAGACAGGGTCTCTCAATGGCCAGCAAACCCCAGGATATGCTTGTGCCTACCTCCCCAGAGCTGAAATTAAAAGCAAAACCTATCATGCCTAGCTTCTTTTATACAGGTTCTGTGGTTTAAACTCAGTTCTTTGTATAAACACTCTATTGACTGAGTTAACTTCTCTATAGTGATATTTTATTTGTGTTTTAATAAATAAAGCTTGACTGAAGATCAGAATGCAAAGCTAGCCACACTAGTCAGTCATACAAGTCAGGCAGTGGAGGCACACACTTTTAATCCCAGCAGCCACACTAGTTGGTCAGAGAGGCTGGATGGTGTGGTGCACACCTTTAATCCTAGCACTAGAGATGAATATAAAATGAGAGGAGACAGGAGCACAGGGCTCAGTCTGCAGTCACACTGAGAATAGAGGTAAGAACTCTCTAGTGTTTTGGCTGCTTTGCTTTTCTGATCTTCAGCTTGAACCCCAGTATTTGTCTCTGGGTTTTTACTACTCGTTCTATAATTCTCAGCCCTATCTTAGTATTTTATAAAATGCCTAAAAATCATTTACCTGTCCTTTCCATTGACTTCTAAGAAACATAAAAAGTATATCATGAATTATGTGTTCTTTATATAATGATCAGCTGTCATGTGGGTATGTAAAACAAATGGATCATCAATAAATACATGAATACCCTGCTTGCCCGATAGGAAACCCTGCTTTTACTCAATTCATGATATAAGTACTTAAAAAGAAGCAGGTTAGAGTCCTTCATCCCTAGGATCTGGTATATGCATAACACGCTATAAGCTCCAAAGGACTTAGGCGGCTCTGACCTATGCCCTGATGCCTATAGTACACAAGCACTCTTTTTGTGCAAAATCGACAACGCTGCAGCTTTCCTCAGCAGATATCTCATATTCTTCACATCTCCAACATCTTGGGTTCTCTACCACACTTGGATTTCTCCCTGAAAGCTTCATGCAAAGTCCACTCCCTGCAGAGAATCTGATCCTGCTATACACTGCCTGGCTTCCCAGGCTTTTGTCAAAAATATTGGTGCAATTCCCCAAGATAACTAGAACTCCTTCATTCTGCAGGCATGCAAAATTAGTATTATGTAGATGATGCCATGTTCTGTTGCAAGCTCAAGAATTAGGATCAATGGACCACAGCTTGAGTAGCCTTTGAATATCTGTGCACTGAAAATCCTTCCCTAGGTTGCCTTGTTTAAAAGGACACCCCTGAGACTCTGTTAAAGAAAATCCTCTCAAATAAGTTTCCAGTTTTACACCCTGAAGACTTTCATGAGTTGAATCTCACCCTCAAGGCACCTTTCCTTGTAGTGACATTTTGTTTGTGTTTTAACAAATAAAGCTTGTCTGAAGACCAGAGTGCAGAGCTAAACCACTAGAGGTCAGGTGGTGGTGGCTCATACCTTTAACCCCAATACTTGGGAGTCCTACGGTTTTAATCCCAGCACTAGGGAGGTGGAGTAAGAGTGAGATGGCCGGGTGGAGAGAAGAATATAAGGTGGGAAGAGAGGAACTCAATGCAGTCTGAAGCAGTCAGTCTGAGGATGCAGTGTGAGGAGGCAGTCTGAGGACAGGATCACCCTTCTGGTCTGGGGATTCAGTAGAGGTAAAAGGTCTCCCTAGTGGCTGGCTGCATTCCTCCTCTGATCTCTCAGCTTTCATCCCCACTAATATCTGACTCCAGGTTCTATTTACTAAGATCAATTAGAATTCATGCTACATTTCCTGTTGTTCCATGCAAAGTAAATGGTTCTCTTCAAGCATTCTCCTCTCTTTTACAGTTATAGCCACTTGGTTCACACTTGCTTTTGCTGCAGTTTTAAACACACTGCATGCTCCCAAAATGCATGTTTCCTACATCTTTCTATTCTACTTCCTGTTCCTCTCTATAAAGCTGCCTGAATGCAACTGGATGGTGGTGCCTTTAATCTGAACTCATTAGAGACAGAGGCAGGCAGATCTCTGTGAGTTGAGGCTAGCTGGTCTACAGAGAGAATTCCAAGACAGTCAGGACCATTACACAGAGAACAGAGAAACTCTGTCTCTAAAAACTAAAAGAAAAAAGAAAAAAAAAGCTGTCGTCTGGAGACAGTAAGCAATAATCATGCCATAGCTTGCATATTATGCAATCTTGAAATTTCCTCTTCCAACATCTGGAGCTATAGCTCAATGACTAGAGAGCTTGCCTAAAATGTACAAGGCCCTGGTTTGATTCCCACCACCACAAAAACAAGAACATTTGAAATTTCCTCCACTCAATAAATTAGTTCATTCCTTTTTAATTCAGCCTTACTCCAGTGTTCTTGACACAGGCAGAATGGGCTGGTTCACATATTGGTGGGCCAGGAAGCAGGTGCAAACTGGAACCATGGGCTGTTACAACCTTCAAAGACTAATCCCTAGTGAGCTACTTTCACCAGCCAAGTCCCACCGTCTAAAGGTTCTACCTCCTAAAACAGTACCACAAGCTGAAGACTCAAAAAGAGAGCCTGTGGGGGAACAATCCATTTTTAAATCATAAGAGAGGCCTTGTTAGGACATGTGAAGTCCTGACTCTGCTCTGACACCTCCCTAGCAATTAGGTGCCTCTTTCTGTAGGGTAAGGGCAGATGTCTGGGTACCCACTGTGGTCTCTCCTGACATCAGAAGACTGCGTACCTCCCTACTACCTGATAGGAATTAAAGTCTTGGTTCCCTACTCAGTTTTCTTTGATACCACTCTTGCTAGAAGCAGAGGCAGGGAAATGGAATCGAGAAGAGGCACAGCTGAGGCTCCTTGACGCAGCCTGGCAAGGTTTATAGTCTAGACTCTATTTGGCCTATGCTGGCAGGGAAAGTCTGTAGTTTTCTTTTAATCTTCTTGTTTGGGAGCAGGCAGCTAATATCTTAAAGTCATCTGTCTTGTGCTCTTCTGGGATCTTTTTTTGCATGTTCTTATTGTCACTTCAAGTTGCTAGCCTACAAGTCTTTCTGGAATATACTGAGGAAAAGAAAATAAAAGAACTATAACATGCTGTTCTTTTTGTGTTGAGGCTCCCTAACTAGTCTTTATTCTTTAGTCTTTACATATTTTCTTATCTCTAGATATTAGCCATTGAACAAATAATAACTAAGCTATAATCCATAGACCCAGAGAGGATAGGCATAGAAGGAACTAGACAGGACACATGGATCTCCCTGGGAAGAAGAAATAGATTTTATGGAATGGAGCCAAGAAGAGGGATATGGGGGGGAGTGTATGACACCAGGAGTATAAGGTAGGGAGGCAGAGGAGAGATGATATTAACGGAGGGAGGGAGGGAGGGAGGGAGGGAGGGAGGGAGGGAGGGAGGGAAGGAGGGGAGAGACAACTATAATTTAAGGACATTTGAAGGGTGGTATGGAAACCTAGTGCAATGGTAAGTAACAATAAAATGGCTCCTAATGATATTCTGCTATACTCATAGATTGGTGCTGTATTTGGCCGTCATCAGAGAGGATTTCTCCTGCAGCAGATGGGAACAAATACAGAGACCCACAACCAGACATTACATAGAGAAACAGAGATCTTGGAACACACAACTCTAAACCAGATGTCTCTATCAAATCCCTCCCCTCAGAACTCAGGGAACCCAGAGGAAGAAGAATAAGAGGATGAGTAGGGAAGACAAAGGGAAAGAACTCACAGAGACTGAAGCAGCAATCACAGAGCCTACACTGGTCTGCACCAGCTTCCCTGCACATATGCTACAGCTTTTAGTTTAGTCCTTATGGGACTCCTGAATGTGTGAATGAGTGGGGCTCTGATTCTTGTGCCTGCTCTCAGGGCTCTTTTATTTTTCTGTTGGTTTGTCTTATCCAACAAGACAAAGATAGTATTTGTTTTATCTTACCATATTGCATTTTGTTATGTGTTGTTGTTTGTTATCTCTTAGAATCCTGTTCTTTTCTAATGAGACAGAAAGGGAATGAATCTGGATGGGAGAGGAGGTGTGGAGGCAATAAGAGGAGTAAAGAGAGGGGAAACTATTTCAATTACATTGTATGAGAAAAGAATCTATGTTTAATAAAAGGAAAAGGGGGGGCTGGATAGATGACTCAGAAGATAAGAGCAATGGCTGCTCTTCCAGAGGTCCTGAGTTCAATTCCCATGAGATACATGGTGGCTCATAATCATCTATAATGAAATCTGGTGCCTTCTTCTGGCCCAAAAGGATACATGCAGGCAGAATATTGTATATATAATAAATCTTTTAAAAAGAAGGAAAAAGTGTTATGCTGTTTTATATATAATGTTCACAATCTGAAACTGTATTTAACAGAAGACAGGAAAGGCAATGGTAAGTCTACTTTATCTTCCCCAAAGTCCCTGCTTCCTCCCCGGCCCCAGACAGATTCTCATGTAGCCCTGGCTGGCCTCAAACTCACTGGGAAGCCTGAGGATTACCTTGAACATCTGATCCTCCTCTGCCTCTACCTCCTGTGAGCTAGGATTACAGACATGTTCTACTATGCCCAGTTTACCTGATGCTAGGGGCTAAACCCAGGGCTCTGTGCATGCTAGGAAATACTCTCCCAATTAGGCTATATCTCCAGCCCCTAGAAGGTCTGTTTTAAGAACCTTTATTTTACGACGTGCCAGGTACCATCAGAACAGATGACCCCAAACCTGTAGTACAGAGCACTATTTTCAAATCCCTATTAACTTGAAAGTTCAGAGAACTCCTATTGGTCATTTGCTAGCTAGATGTCAAAATTATTTAACCACTGTTATTTTAGCAGCAATCTATATCAATGGAAATGACCACTATTTTACATGGTTGAAAATAGATAAGTAAGATGCTGCATTAAAAAACAGCTGATCTGCCTGGCATGGCCTCATTCCTGTAACCCCAGAATTTATGGGGTTGATACAAAGGGATTACTAAATTGGAAGCCAATCTGGTCTCCATAGCAAGATCCTGCCTTAAAACAAAAAAAAAATTGATACCACATAGTTTTCTCAGTAACTCTGAACCTACCACATCAAAGTGGTTATAAAAACTGAATTTTAGAATCCTTAGATTTAAACAAGCTTTGAATTAATTATTTGTCCTTCATTTTCTTATTTTAAAATGCATTTTAAACTACATTAATTTTAAAATTAAGAAAAGTATGTATTAATACATAAACTAAGACTAACCTGTAATTTCAGTGTCGAGATGAATCTATCTTGGGTTCTCACTTCTTGTTCTAGTTGGAGAGTATTCTGGTTTTTTCCAGCTTCAGAAACTGGAGCCCCGAGACCAAATTGATGTTCTTTGGTGGTAACCTAGTAGAAAGAATAAAAGATAATGGAGAGGCATTCCATTTAAAACAGAGCTTTGACTTTTTACAGCAGTAAGTTTTGAAATTTATTAGCATTCTATTTAATTTATATTTTCTATTGTTTTTACCTTTCCCATCAGTAGAGCAGAGTTTACCAAGTATGCATTGTTAAGAATTTATAATATAAAACCTGGGACAAGTAAGATAGTTCAGTAGTCAAGAGTGCTTAATCAGAGGACTGGAACTCAGATCCCAGCAATCACATGGGGAGGAGAGAAGCTCACAAATACCTCCAGCTCCAAGGGACCTGATGTCTCCTTCTGCTGCTGTGTGTACCCATGCACACATGTACTCATGCTCGAACAGACACACACAAATACACACATGATGTGGGATTCCCCTCTGTGTGCTCAAATACCATTGGTTAGAGAAACTGTCTTAGGCCTACGATACAGTAGAGTAGAGCTAGGTGGAGAAAACTAAACTGAATGATAGAAGAAAGGAGGCGGAGTCAGGGAGAAGTAATGGAGCCTCTGCCAGAGACAGACACACTGGAACCTTGCCAGTAGGCTACAAGCCTCATGGTAAAATATAAAATAATGGAAATGGGTTAAATTAATATATAAAAGCTAGCCAATAAGAAGTTAGAACTAATAGGTGAAGCAGTGATTTAATTAATGCAGTTTCGGTGTGGTTATTTCGGGAGTCTGGGCAGCCAGGAAATGAACAAGCAGCTTCCTATAACACACACAAAACTTTAAAAACAAAACAAAAGACCCATTCAACAAGAGAGATACCATGACTGGTACTGAAAACCTAGATAACTAATCAATGCAAGTGAAATCATGATTACTAGAGGAGAATCTACTAATTCTATTCATCTACTACTAACTTACTAAACCAACATAATCCCTAACAACAATCTATAAACATCTGTCCTTACAGCTACAGATAAGTGTAATCCTTACCCCACATCAAGGAAATTTCTCTTTACATCAGATGGAGACCACTACAGAAAACCACAACCAAGCAATGCAGAGTTGTGGAGCCCAGTACCAATGGATACAACTACAAAACACTCCCACACATTGCAGACAAGGGGGCAGAAAGATTGTAAGAGCCAGAGAATCAGGGAGTTTGCTGTGAGATGGTGTCTCCTAATAACATCAGAAGTCACACCCACAAAGTCTCACCAATGTGACCACCTAAGTGTGAGTTGAACAAGGAAGACACTAACAAACATGCCAAATTGGACAGAGAAAAGCCAGTGAGGTGTCAACACGACACAGAACTACAGGCAACTGAGTAAAGTTGGGAGCAGGAGAGTGGTATTCCCTAGAGAACAGCCAACAATTGGTTGTCCGGTGCCAAACTGCAGTGCTGAACACATATACACAAGTAACATTATATGGACTCAACAGGTTAAAATTTGAATATATGTGTGTGTGTGTGTACACACACGTAATGGAAATTGATAATAAAAAGAAACTATGAATTTAAAGGAGAGCTGGGCAGGAAATATGGGAGGCTTTGGAGGGAGGAAAGGGAAAGGGGAACTATTATAATTAAAATACAATCCCCAAAATTAAAAAAGGAAAAAAAATTATCTGTTTTCCACATAAAACTATGATACTGAGTATGCTTTTTAAAAGACACATGCTCTAGCCTATCACTTTCCTGAAGAAACATGAGTTGGTAGCAAACAAAGAGTGTTACCTCCAAACCTCTGTCTGTCAAGTATGTTAGCCATTAGTTCCATGTTAGCTTTTGCCAGCCATCCATAAGGGGATACTTTATCCAAAACATTTACAATTTCTATAAATAAAAGGGCAAAAGAAATATCCTAACAGAAAAATTGAAAAATGAATATGAATATTTACATAAACATTCAACAATACCTTTAAGAACAGTGATTTTCAACCTGTGGATCATGACCCCTTTAAGGGCCACATATCAGACATCCTGCATATCATATATTTACATTATGATTCATAACAGTAGCAAAATTATGGTTATGAAGTAGCAACAAAATAGTTTTGTGGTTAGGGCCAATACAACATGAGGAACTGTAATAAAGGGTCGCAGCATTAGGAAGGTTGAGAACTACTGCTTTAGTGAGATGTGATATGAATTAAAATAATTCTGAAGACACCTTTTAGCCATCACCTTGACATGCTTGGGATTCAAACTCAAGTCCTCAGGATTACACAGCAAGCACTCTTATCCAATGAGCCATCTCCCCAGATTCAAATGTTAGAATATCTAACTTATCATACCTATAAATCATTTGTGGTAATATAAAATGATAGTTTATGGAAATCAATTATGCAAATATATTAACACTAGAAGTATACATATAGCTTCCATTCAAATAATTTCATCGCTAGAAACTTACCGTACAGATGCACATCTACTGTACAAGTGTATACTAATTAGTGTACATCTAACTTAGAACAAATGCTCTAAGTTTTCCAGGTTAGCATAGTAGCCCCACTACTCCATAGCGTTTTACTTATCAGTATCTAAGAAATTACATCATTTAGAATAGTAATATTCTCTTTCTGGATCAAGTCATTCATTGTATTAAACCGAGAATTTGGGGGCTGGAGAAATGGCTTAGTGGTTAAGAGCACTGGCTGCTCTTCCAGAGGCCTTGAGTTCAATTCCCAGCAACCACATGGTGGCTCACAAGCATCTGTAATGGATTTGATGCCCTCTTCTATCATTCAGGAATACATGCAAATAGGGCATTCATATACATAAAATACATATATAAATCTTTTTTAAAAAGTGAGAATTGGGGCTGGAAAGATAGCTCAATGGTTAAGGTTCTAAATGCTCTTCCAGAGGACCAGGGTACAATTCCCAGCACCCACATGGCAGCTCACAGCTGTCTGTAACTCCAATTCCACTTTCACACAGACATACAAGCAGGCAAAACACCAATGCACATAAAATAAAAATAAGTATAATTTTAAAAAAGTGAAAATTTTCTAAGAACATCTGAGACCTTTCCCACACCTGCAAGTTTCCTACTGGTCTTCCTGCTCCATAAAACTTATTCTTTACCCTAAAATCAAGTTAATCCTTTAAAATGTTGACAGGCTGATCAAAAATACTCCAATGGCTTTCTATTGCAACTGGGATAAAATCCACACTTCTAAAGACCCTGTACTAGTTGGTCCCTGCGTTCTCTTTAAAGATCTAATACTTTCTCCTTCATTTATCAATCAGATTTACTGTTTATCTTTCTGTTCCTTTAATGTGTTGCTCTGATCTGAAAAACTGTAAGTCCCTCAAGTTCATATGATGAAATCCTAGCTCCCAGAACACACGCTTAGCATTCTTAAAGCCCTAGGTTTAATTCCTAGAACCAAAATAAACAAACGAGGCCATGATTAATTACCCTGATAGAAAAGGCCTCAGTCTTCTCTCCCACTTTGTGCCATGAGGAAACAGTAAGGGATCTATGAACCAGGAAACTGACCCCCACCAGACAGGAAATCTTTTGCTGCCATGATCTTAAGAATTCCCAGGCTGCAGAACTGCTAGGATTAAATATCTGCTGTTTACAATCCACCCAGCATACAGTGTGTTGCTACAGTAGTGCAAAATGAACTAGAATGTGCTCCACTCCCATTGACTTCATGCTCTCTTCCCATTTTTCCTTACAGTCCCACAGAGAACAGTCTCTCCTTAGCCTTTTCCTGGCTGACATCTCAACCTCTGCTCATTGGTTCAAATGTTAAAAAGTATTTTCTTCCCTGACTTCCTAAAGGAGGTTCTCTCTTGACCACTCTCTACTTAGGCTAATTGCACTCGTCACTCTTGAAATCACACTATTTATTTGTTCACCTGTTTACTGTCTATTTCTTTCTATAAATTCCAAGATGTCACCGGGCGGTGGTGGCGCACACCTTTAATCCCAGTACTTGAGAGGCAGAGGCAGGCAGATCTCTGTGAGTTTGAGGCCAGCCTCGTCTACAAAAGTGAGTTTCAAAGCTACAGAGAAACTCTGTCTCGAAAAAAACAAAAACAAAAAACAAATTCCAAGATGTCTAGGCTATTGTCTGGCTGCTATGTTTTAAAAAATGTCCACCACAAAGTTGCTCTATGAAACATTTGTCTTTGCCAAATAAAATATTTAGAGTTAATAAAACATTTTCAAAATAATGAATTTTGATTAAACAAAGCCATTTCTGTTGTGAGGTGAAAGCAAACCTGAAGACTAATAAATTAATTAAGTATTAAAATCAAAATATATAATGTAAGCTTTTAATCAGCACAATTGCAAGAACCAATCAGACAGAATAAAAGTCAGAGGAAGACTAAGGTTGTGGTCGGTACACTGCCAAAAGAAGAAAAGCATGCTTCACTCTTTTCAAGAGACCCCTTTCAGAATCAAACACTGGGTCTCTTAAGAAAATGCAAATAATAGCTGAGCATCCTTAATCTGAAGTCAAAACTGAAATGCTTCCAATTCTAACTTTCTGAGAAACATGACGCTACAAATGAAAAATTCCATACCTGACCTCATTAGAGTAGCCAAAGTCAAAAATATGGTGCACCAAAAGTGTTACATAAAGTTACCTATAGATGAATGACCTGTTTAGATTTGGCCTCCATCCCTGGGAAGTATCACGTACATGATATATCCTAAAGTCCCCAAACTCTTCTAATCTTGAGCATTTCTCTCTCTCTCTCCCTCTCCCTCTCCCTCTCCCTCTCCCTCTCCCTCTCCCTCTCCCNCTCCCTCTCCCTCTCTCTCTCCCTCTCTCCCCCCCTCCCTCTCTCTCTTTGATTTTCAAAACAGGATTTTTCTGTGTAGCTTTGGATCCTGTCCTGAAACTTGCTCTGTAGACCAGGCTGGCCTCGAACTCACAAAGATCTTCCAGTCTCTGCCTCCCGAGTGATGGGATTAAAGGCATGTGCCACCACCGCTCAGCCAATCTTAAGCATTTCTGACAAGTGATATCTAACCTAATATACATAACCACTTCAATATTTGCCTAAAGCTAGGGCCAGTGAGATGACTTAATGGGTAAAGGCACTTGTGCCTGAGTTTGATCCCCAGGACCCATATAATGAAAGGATAGAACCAACTCTCACAAGCTGCCCTCTGACTTCCACATGTGCCCTGTTCCATGTGCATACTGTGGCAAGCAAGCAGCCAGGCATAAACACGCATACACACGCATACACACACATGCACACACACACACACACACACACATACACACACACAAATATGACTTTTTTTAAGAAAAGGAATTCCCTAAAGTCTATGCAAGTGATGAAGACCTACAGCATAGAAACAAGACATAAATTACTGTTGATTAGTAGAGGGGGAAAGGGATGAAGAAATGAGGAAATCCAGGTAAACAATGTGTTCTATACTGTGACACAGCATAAGAAGAACAGATAAGTTAATTTTAAACAAGGGGTAAAGTATCTGAGGACTTCCTATCTAGTGGGACTTTAAAGTTAAGATTTTATGTTTAAAAATATCAAAAAGGCCAGGTGGTGGTGGCACACGCGTTTAATCCTAGCACTCAGGAGACCGAGGCGGGTGGGTCTCTGTGAGTTCGAGACCAGCCTGGTCTACAAGAGCTAGTTCCAGAACAGGCTCCAAAGCTACAGAGGAACCCTGTCTTGATGGGGGGGGGGCGGGGGGGGGGGGGTTGGAAAGGTTGAGAAGGATAAGGAGGCATATAGGATCAAGATACAATGAATATGTATGAAATGCCATCATGAAACAGACTATTTGTACATAACTTTTATAAATTCGTTAAAAATATATCACGTAAAAAGACTAAGCACAGCAATGGAATGTGTGCCTGTAATCCTAGTACTGGAGAAGCAAGGGACTAGAGGACCACTGGGACTTGCTGTGCAGCCAGATTAGCTAAACTAAACAGCTCCAGGCTCAGTGAGAGACACTACCTCAAAAATCAGGTAGAGAGGGACTGAGGAAAAAAAGAAACTGGTATCAACTTGTGGCCTCCACATACATACATATATACGCGTGCATATAACACATACACAAGCACACACATAACACATAAACAAACTGAAATACATATTATATATTTGGAAAATGTCTATTATATTGACAGAATAATTGAAAATACTGGAATGTTTTCTATTCAATTCTGAAATCTGGTTCTGCAAAAGCTAAACTAGGTTAAGTTTTTATTTTCTTTTAATTATGATTCTCTCCAAAAGTTTACGGTTTAAAAAACAAAGAAAACCAAAACAACAAAACTTTCTAATGATTCCGATCCAACCTCCAAGCTCTTCTCCTTTCTACAATGCAGTCTCTAGAGTAAAGAATCAATTTATCTCCTCAACGCAGCATGAAACTAAGACCTTTGGAGAGGTAGTGTGAATCGAGACCTCTCAGAAACACAAGGAAGGAGTTAGTTGTTTTCCCAAGGCCTTTCTGGATGAAAGGGATTTAGTAATTTAAGACTAAGACTAACAGTGGTAACTAAAAACAAGAAGACCCACCCTTCCTTCAAAACACGAGGTGGATATATTTTAATATCCATAACCCTAGCAAAGAGTATCGCCAAAAACAATTTTAAAGTCCTAATATCCACAAACAGTAAATCATGGGATACTTTTACAATTGAACATCAACCCGCAAACTATCAGGATAATTTTTTTCCTTTTTTTTTTTTAAGTTTTCTGAGACAGGGTTTCACTGTTTAGCCCTGGCTGTCCTGGAACTCGATTTGTAGACCAGGCTGGCCTCAAACTAACAGAGATCTACCTGCCTCTGCCTCCCAAGTGCTGGGATTAAAGGCATGCACCACCACCGCCCGACAAGGATAAATTCTTTAAGTGTTGAGTTAAAGTAGCTGTAGAATACCTGTTCCAACTCTATAAAGTTCTGTAACAAGGCAGACTATGAGGTGTGTATTCACATAAGATGATGATCGAACTATTAAGGCAAGCAAGAAAATGGCTAACACTGCCAATCTGGGGAGCGAAGGGTTGTGACCCGTGAGGGAATTAATAACAACTGTTCTAGTGGCCTCCACTTGTGGAGGACTTTAAAATCGAATTGTTTTCAAACAAACTAGGCAGAAGGCAGATAACAGAACCCAGAGACTTTCTATGCCTGTTTATATTCTGGGCTACAACCATGATTCTTCTTTTGGAAAATAAGTAAAACATGTTTTTGAAAGTTTTATTAAATAATATCAAGGGTTAGCGTTTGAAAGAAATATTGGATGTAGTATTTATCTTCTTATCTCTTTCTCAATAATTAAGATCGAAGGAGTTAGTGCAATGCTCAATTAAAAAAACAATTGTGTTTTGTTCTTGAAGCAGAGTCAAATGTGGTAACTGCCCTTTATAATAACAAATAACCTATTCTACTTTGAAATTACTGTGGCTTAATTTCCTGAAGTGGACAAAATGTACTCGAAACCCTGAAACTGGTAGAATAAGTTTAAATCAACGAATATCATGGGACACGCAAATCTGCAGGGAAGGGCGCGATAAGAAAACACAGAACACCGTCACTGGTGCAAACTTTCTTAAAGTCTAAATCCTTGACTGAAGGTTATATACAAACACATATATAATTATGTACACGTACTTCGGCATTTTTAGGTAATCAAGTACACGACAGCCACCTATTTGAGACGTAAATAACTTTTCCAACAAAAGCCAGCCTATCCTGCCTTTTCTCTATGCAAAACTCTAAGAGAAATTATGAGATTTTCATGCAAAATCTCAATCTCCGCCTTCACCTGCCTCCCAGTCTATAAAGAAGAGACTGAGGGGACAAGGGGTCGGGAAAAGACAGGTTGAGCTTCCAAGAGCCTCAGCTTGACCCCACTGTCTCTAAGCAAAACAGTGTCTCCCAACACCCAGCTGAGGCAGGAAGCGAAGCGGTCACCATAGGAACTGGGCTCAATCCTTAACTCCACAGAAAGGTTTGCTCCAGGAGGCCGTCGCCACCCCCCACCCCCACGGCCCACCCCGGGCCACCATCAGACCCCAACACTTCTCCCCACCCTCTTGCAGCCGCCCCGGAGGGGCTCTCCTCTAGCCCGGTGCACCTCCTCGGCTTCTACCTGGAGCTCTGGAGCCCTCCCCCGGCCTCCCAGGCCATCGCGCTCCTCGGAGCTCATCCCGGCTACTGACGGGCCTCCCGCCCTGCGGGAGATCTAAGCCGGCCCCGGCCTCCATCCTCCGCCCCTGACTCCTCCTTCCCACGCCGTGGACCCCGCCCCAGCGGAGGCGGAGGCCCGGCGGGGCGCTGAGGGAAGAGGGCGGGAGCGGTTAGCTCCCGGCTGGCCGACGCCCCGCCCTCACGCTCTGTACCTGAGGGGGGCTCTCCTTCCACCTCCCCGGCGCCTTCGCTCCGCTTCCGTCCGGCGCGCCCCCAGCCCCCGTGCGCACGCGTACCTGGCTCGACACGCCCTCTCGCGGGGACTACAAATCGTGCGCGCGCACCGGAGCACGTAGCGACGTGTACAGCGGCCGGCCCGCCTTTCTAGGGCTCCGACCAGAGGCCTTGTCCTGGCCCATCCGCGCCGCGCAGGCGCACGCCCACGCAGCGCCTAGATGGCCGACCCGTGCGTCCCGTCTCCTAGTAACCATCCTCTAGCCCGCGCCTTTGCGGAAGCTGCCGGAGCGCGCATGCGCGGTGGTCGTGCCCCCTTGGCGCTAGAATACCTGTTGCTTCCGCCAGGCTTTCAGCGCGTCGCTGGAGCCCGAGCGTTCCCGGCTGAGCAGAACGGTTACTCCCTAGAGCTGCTCCGCTGCGCAGCTCCTGACACCGTCAGGAAGCTGTTCTGTGGGAGCCTGCAGGTGGGGTGCCCTGTTGCAGCCTCCCAGAGGGAGCTGGTCTGTCCTGGTGAGCGTGACAGCTGAGGGCCACCCCTCGGCCTGGGTCAGGTCTGCCCATCCAGGCAGGATGGAACTGGGAAGTGCCAGACCCCGCAATAAACGCTCATTTTCCAAACTGGCATTTCTTCTCCACATGCCAGCCCTCCTCCAAGTTCCCTCTCTAGGAAAACTGGCGATGGAAAAACAAGAAAAGATATAAAACCTCGCCAGATGTTAAATTCTGTATCCAGGTTTTTACCCCAAGTTTGGCTTCTAACAGGAAGCCGACTTCTGCCTTCTTTTAGCTTAACTGGTGTGGTAATTTTAACTATCCAGCTGCGTTAAAATTACATCTTGAAATGAAAAAGTGGAAAGGAATGAGCGCTGGTTTATGCTGCCAATATTTAAAGTTTAGCTTGGAAAGGTATTTTCCCTCAGTGCTTCTGGGCCCTTCACCTGTTCTATCCAGCTTACTCAGAAGCTTACTTTATTCCGTTTTTACTTATTTTTATTAGAATGCAAAGTAAATGGGTTGCATTGCGGCATTTGCATTCATAATTTGTTTCTGTTGATCCTTCTGCCCTTTTTCTCATCTCCCCGCTTTTGTCTTTCTACTTCTCCCCCATCTGTTTCCATGTCACAAGTGTCCTCTTACTCCCGAAGCCACTTTTTTGTCCCTCACCTTGATCTATACCCACACTCACATCCTTCAATACCCCCTACTTATATAATTATTTTTAAGATTTATTTATTTATTATGTATAGTGTCCTGCCTGCATGTGTGCCTGCAAGCCAGAAGAGGGCACCAGATCTCATTATGGACGGTTGTGAGTCACCTTTTGTGGTTGCTGGGGAAATTCAACTCCAACCTCTAGAAGTCGGTGCTGGAATCGCTGAGCCATCCTGCAAGCCCCCTACTTATGTATTTAAAGATAGACTCTGTATACGAGAAAGAACATGTAGTATTTGACTTAGTGAGTCTGGGTTATCTCACTTAAAATAATTTCCAAATCCGTCTATTTTCCTGCAGATTTCATGACTTCGTTTTTCTTTATAGCGAAGTGAAATGCCATTGTATGTGTGTAGTGTTTATTATTGACTCATCTCTTTGGGACATCCAGGCTGGATCCATTTCCTGGCTATTGTGCATAGAGCAGCAGTAAACATGGATGTGCAGGTGTTCCTGTGGGAGGATATGGAGACCTTTGGGTATGTGCTGGAAGCCACATAGCTGAGTCCTAAGGTTCTATTTTTGGTTGAGACATCTTCACACTAATTTCCAAGGTGTTTGTATCAGTTTGTACTCCCACCAACACTGTTCAAGGCTCCCCTTCTCCAGACCCTTTCAGCATTTGTTAATTGTTTTTCTTGATAATGACTATTCTGATTGGGGTGAGATAGAATGTCAAAGTAGTTTTAATTTCCATTCATCTGATGCTGGCGAACACTTTTTAAAACATTTGTTGGTCATGTATGTTTCTTCTTTTGAAAATATCCCATTTCATTAGCCCCTTTATTGGTTGACATTTTTATCTTTGGGGGGTTTAATTTTTTTCAGGTCTTTGTAAAGTCTAGCTTTAATTTTTTTTAATTATTTTATGTGTCCTGGTGATTTGTCTGCATGTATGCCTGTGTATCACATGCGTGCCTGTCGCCCACAGAGGCCAGAAGAGGGAACTAGATTCCCTGGAACTGAAGTTACAGGTTGTTGCGAACCACCATGTGGGTGCTGGGAATTGAATAAAGAGTTCTCTGGAAAAGCAGCTACTGCTCCTTACCACTGAGCCATCTCTCCAGGCTTTAATTTTAGCTTTTAGCCTCCTGCCTGAAGTACAGCTAGCAAAGATCTCTCTCTCTCTCTCTCTCTCTCTCTCTCTCTCTCTCTCTCTCACACACACACACACACACACACACACACTGTGTGAAAAAGCCTGTGTTCACTAGGCTGCTAATTTCCTTTCTTTACTGTTCAGAGGCTTTTTAAACTCACATACTGAATCTGAGGGTGCCTGTGGTCCCGTCTTCCTGGCTTTTCCTACAAGATTTTTGCAGCTGTCTTCTGATGCTACAGTTTAAACTGTGCATTCAGAAAGCAAGATCGCGTTTGAGGAGGCATAAGAATTGTTTCTCCTGCATGAGTACTCACGTTTCTATAAGGTATCACAAGCAAGCAGATGTGCTACTTGATAACTGTCTTGTTCTTCAGGATCGTATTTTTTCACAAGGTATTTTTATCTTTATACCCTTTGCTTTCATAAATTATATTCTTTGTAAGCATAACTAGATGTTATTATAATAGATTAAGTAAAATGCAGCAGACAGCGGGCCTTGAGACCAGGCTGCAGGTCCCCGAGCAGGGGCAGGTAGAGGGCAGCAGGTCCCAAGAGCAGCCAGTCCCAAGCAGGGAGAGCACAGTTCCCCAAGTAGCTGCAGTGGGCCATGAGGGGCAGTAAGTCCCATGAGGAGAGACAGACAGATGGGCACACCATGAGACCACACCACAGGTCTCTGAAGGCGGCTGTCCCCAGGCAGGGAGCCATGCAGTGGGTGAAAGACAGACTGATAGGTACGCCATGCAGAGTGAGGTTAGATATTTATTTAGTGGGTTATGGAAGGGGAGAGGAGAAGGGAAAAGAGCAGAGAGAGAGAGAGAGATACACAAAGAGAAACAGAAGGGGGAAGGGGAAAAGTGGGGAGAGACAGAAGCTGCCTCTTCAAGAGGGAGACGGAAAAGGAAAAGACTCAGGCTGGAAGCTGATGATCAATTTGCCTTGGTGAACAGGGAGGAAGTGGGCGTGGCTTGTCTCTTAAAGGAACAGAACAGACCATTACAGTTATCAAATTAATTTTAATGTCCAAATGCTTTTAGATAAAACAGACAGAAGACCCAGGGAGCGTGTTTCCACTGAAATAATAGTAATTGATTTTAAATAAAAAGTAATAAAGAAGTATGGGCTCTCAAAGAATCCTGAAAAGTTAGGGGGAATAATATGTAATCTGTAAATTGAACTCAGGAATCTGGAGTAGGATTATTGAAAAAAATAAGAAAGAATGTACCAATTTCAAAACTTACCCGTTGGGCTGGGAGTGCAGCTAGTGATAGAACACCCACGTGGGAAAACGTGCTTTGATCCTCCCATGAAAGCCACTCTTGGCTGGAGTTGAAGGAGCATAATCCCCACCATGTCCTAGTTTGCATTCTGTTGCTGTGATAAACACCATGGCCAAAAGGAAGGGGCTTATTTGTCTTAGACATCCTGATCACAGTCGATCATTAGGGGAAGTCAAGGCAGGAACCTTGGCCACCTAAGGACTCAGCCACCTGCTGTCTGCCCAGAGGCAGCACTGAGCACAGTAGTCTGGCCCCTCCCACGTTCTTCTTTAATCAAGGAATTGTCCCACAGGCTCGCCTACAGGCCAGTCTGTTGGAGGCAATTCCACAATGAAGATGCCTTCTCCTCCCTTCCAGATGGGTTTAGCTTGTGTCAAGGTAACAATAGTTAACCAACCCCTTAGAAAAAGAATTTTAAAACAGTTAAGCCCTTTGTGTCTATGTCCCCTAGGTGTTGCTACAGATTCTTTAGAAAGAATGCAAGGAAAAGATTCCTCTTAAGGCCAAGAGTTTGTGAAGATTTTCTTTTGTTTTCCTATGATGACTACTAGCTTTCTTCCCTAAACCAAGGAAGAGAATATCCTGGAAACCCAAAGAGTGGTGAGTGTTCCACCCTGCCACACCTTAATCCTAGCCCTCCTCACTCTTCTGAGGTTTGTCTGAATCTAGGCTCAGTTTCCCTATCTTTCTCCATTTTAACAGTTTCATTGAAAAATCTTCTCTTTTGCCTTTTCTGTATCTCTCAAAAAAAAAAAGGGGGGGGGCCTCTTAGTACACATACCTTAAGCTACTTGATACTGTCTGTTCCCACAACTTACTTTGCTGTTTTCTTTAAATTTGATATTTTCCATGGCTATGTTTATATACATATGTATGTATGTATGTATGCATGCATGCATGCAGATAGATACACACGTGTGTGAGAGAGAGTTTATGTTTGTGGTCTTAAGCCCAATTGCCTTATGTCTCTGCCTCTCCCTCCCTCTCTCTCTCCACAAACCCTCTGCTAGCATTTTCCCCATTTCTGCAGAGTTTCCACTCTTTCCATTGGTCATGCTAACCTCAGCCACAGCTCTATTCAACTGAAAGCTGTTTTCTGGACTCAGGATTTGTGTACATATTTGTAATTTTAGCATTGGGGAGGTAGCAGATGGTTCAGGAATGAAAGCCAGTATCCCCTCCAGTGAGTTCAGGGCTAGCCTGGGTTATGTAATACCCAGTTTCAAAAAAGGGTATGGAACTGGAAAGGACAGCCCAGAGGTTAAGAACACTAGCTGCTCTTCTAGAGGACCCAGGTTCAATTCTCACCATCCTCAAGGTGATTCATAACCATCTGAACTCTAGTTCAAAAGGATTTAATGCCCTCTTCTGGCCTCCACAGAATATGGTACACACATAAATTCAGGCAGAACAACACCTAAATAACACATAAAATAAAAAAATAAAATAAAAATAAATCTCTACAATAAAAATTAAAATTATATTTTTATTGCTGAAAGTTTGATTTTTTTAAAAGAAATCTTCCATTATAAAACACACCCTGTCTAAGCCAGACACTGGTGATGTATGCCTTTAATCCCAGTACTCAGGAAGCAGAGGCAGACAGATCTTCAAGTTCAAGACCAGCCTGGTCTACAGAGTAAATTCCAAGACATTCAGGGCTACATAGGAAACCCTCCCTCAAAAACTAAAAGTAAAGAGCTAGTTGTGAAGGCACATGCCTTTAATTCCAGCACTAGGGAGAAAGAGGCAGGCAGTTCTCTGTGAGTTCAAGGCCAGCCTGGTCTACAAAGGAGTTCCAGGATAGCCAGGACTGTTACACAGAGAAACCCTGTCTCAAAAAAACAAACAGCAGCAACAAAATATCCGGTGCATGCTCTGCTTTACCTTTACCTTGGGAATACATAAAATAGTTTCAATAACTGTGTTAACGTACTCATGTGCTAAATTCTGTAATTCGTGACATTCCTAGGTGTGTTCCTATCAGCTTCTCTGGTCTCTTGGTTACAGGTTATATAGTTTTTCCTGCTTGCTTTCATGCCTAGAAAGTTCGTTTTCAATTTTTAGATTAGTTAAAATGCAAAATAATGGGCTTATATAAAATTTGCATACATACATAGATAAAATTGCAAAGTCCCATTTTGTACTTCTCCTCACATTTGCCCCCACATGACACCCCACTTGTTCCTTTCCTCCCTCCCCAGTACTCCCCCTTCTACTTTCATTGTTTTTTATTTTTTGCATGTATGTGTGGTTTACGTGTGCTTGTGTTTACATGTGTATGGGAACACGTTCACATATGTGTGTATGCGTGGGTGTCCTGAAGCTGATGGTTGGTGCCCTCCTTGATAGCGCTCTACTTTATTTATTGAGGCAGGATCTCTCCCAGGTCCTAGAGCCATCTAATTCTAGCTAGTCTAACTAGCCAACCTTCCTGCAGGCTGCACTGTCTCTCGGGTGCTGGAATGACCGGCAGCTGTCATGCCTGCCCAGCTTCTCTGTGGATGTAAACTCTAATCCTCATGCTTGATGGCACGTGCTTTATACTCTGAGCCATCTCCCTGGTCATATGTATATTCTTCAAAAGTCCACATTAGACATGTGAAAGAAAGTGTTGTATTCGCCTTTCTAAGCCTGGCTTATTTTGCGTATAATGTTCTATAGTTCCATCCGTTTTCCTGCACGTGACATGTCTGAAGAAAACTCAGCTGTGGATATGTGCCGCTTTCCCGTTGTTGGGCATCCAAGCTGGGTCTGCATCTCAGCTGCTAATGAATAGTGGAGAGATGTGCGAGTATTTCCCTGGAGTGACTGAGATCCCTCTGGGAACACACACGAGTGATACAGCTGGATCCTGTGGTGTTTCTGTTTAGTTCCTTGAGGACCCTCCCTACTGATTTCCCTAATGGCTGCACCAGTTTCCATTCCAACCAGCAGTGAAGAAGGATTCTTCCTTTCCTCTCCTCCTCAGCCTCGTTTGTCGCTCTTTGACTCCTTGGCAATAGACGGGGGCAAGATAGATCACAATACAGTTTTAATTTGAATTTTTCTGGTAGCTAAGGATGTTTCGTGATTATATAACACATCAATGAATTAAAATTTTTATTATTAAGAATGATAGATATGACAGAGAAATTGATTAGTTACATTATTTTTTGGAAAGGAATAGATACAAAATCAAGAATATCTCCCTCTTAAAAACTTTCAGGGATTGGACTCAGCAGTTGAGAGCACTTGTTGCTCTTTCAGAGGACCTGGCTTTGCTTTCCAGCACCGACATGGTGGCTCACAAACATCTGTAGCTCCAGTTCCGGTTCCCTCTTCTGGCCTCCATGCGCACTAGGTGTGCACATGGTATACATATATACATGCAGGCAAAACATCACATGCACACCAAAGAAAACAAATTGATTAATTTAAAATAATACTTTCAAGAAAGTTGACAAGATGGACAGCAGGTACAGGCACTTGTCACCTCGCCTGGTAATCTGAGTTCAATACCAGGACCCACATAGTCAAGAAGTGAGAATTGACTCTCACAAGTTTTCTAAGTTTTTCTTTGGCTTACACACACACACACACACACACACACACGCACCCACAAAAAATAAATATAATTTTTAGAAGACCTTAAAAGAAGTCGATAGGCCCTACATAACTTCTCTAAAAGAAAATGTGAACAGGTGTAAATGGTGGCTGAAGAGATGACTCGTGATGCACGAGTGAGTACTGCTCCCGCAGAGGATCCGCATTCTCTGCATCTGTAACTAGCTTTAGGGACTCCAGCACCCTCTTCTGGTCCTGAAACCTTCGGGGCGAGGGCCCAGAGGTCTTGGGGATCCCGGATGAGCCCCCAAATGTTGTGCCTGAGTCCTAGGACCTCCAAGAAGACCACCACGGAGTCACACTTCCTAAGGCAAAAGCAAGGTTTCATTTATTAAGTATGGATTAGCACTCCCTGGGCACTGCACCTACATGCATAAACCCACACATAGACACATTAATTAAAAATGAAATTAAAATATTTTCCTAAAAAAAGAAAATGTAGGTTCTGGAAGGCAGAAGGTGGCTTTATGTTTTCAGCCCCAGTAGAGCATTCCACTTAAAGAAATATTGCCGTGAAGTTGTCAATATTCCTATTGCATTTACTAATCATCTGGTTTTCTTTTCAGTAACCAAACTGAAAAAGCAGTTCCACTACTTAAAAGGGGCCCTCACGCTCCCTTGATGGTTGACCAGCCGTCCCAATGGGATTTTTGCTGAGTAAAGCTGCCACTCAGACATCTGCTGTGCTTGTGGATTCGAAAGTGAACGATCACTTAGTGCAGGGAGCTGAGAAGAGTGGATTGGAACCAGTGACTCGCTTATTTCAGAACACCAACAAAATCAAGTTAGAAGACGCAGGCCACGAAAACTGCATGAGAGGGGAAGGGACTGACACCGGGTGGAATTCCATGGGCTACGTGAAGGAAAACGATGGCCTGGTGGTGACAGATTTAGAATGAAGTCACCTGGACATGTTACCAAAGAAATTTGCTTTTGATTAGAGGATGTGTTCAATGTAGCTGAAGTTCATTAGGAAGCCTAACGAAATGGAGGAAGAGAGAAAGGCCCTACCAAATCCAAGGTAGATTTCTGCAGAGTATACGATCCCTGTCAAACACCACAGCTATTTTTACTATCAGTTTTTTTTATTTTTACTATTAGTTTGGTACTAATGCACTTTAGTGTAATTAAAATAAACATTTTTAGCAAGTAGTATATAAGGGGATCTAAGCAAAGCACGGCTATTTCACCTTTTCTGGCAAAGTGCTTTCAAATCCTGTGCTTCCAGTTCAGAAGTTTGCTTTGGCGTCCTTTACCCTTCTACGTGTTCAGGAAGACTTTCTGTTCTGTGATAGAGCCCTGTGATTGGCTCCTTAGAAAAAAACAGAAACAGTTCACACTCTTATATCTTTTTCGGCCATGCTACCTTCATTTCAGAGTGAAGGCAGAGTTCTTTCCAAGTTGAATGTCTGTCTTGTAGTAACTACCATTTTATAACAATATCTCATATAATAAAAGCAAAAACTTATTTTGTATCTGTTAATATATTTGTAGTGCAAAACAAAAGTACTGTCACAAACAATGGCAGATGGAATGAAAACCCTTTTGTATCTAGATATATGGTGAATTGTAATGGTTTATATAATACATGGGTTTTTGTTGTTTGCTTGGTTGGTTTATTATTGTTTGGTTCTGGTTTGATGCTGGGGATTTAATCCAAGGTGTTGGACATGCTAGCATGCAACTCTGCTACTGAGTTCCACCCCGTGTTCCTGTAGGTTAATATTTAATGACTGTATCTATTGTCTAATTACATTATCTTCTTAATATTAGTTAAAAGATAGAGAAAAGGCATGTTGTTTTGGGAGGGGAACAATATTTTATGAGGCAGGCCAATTTTAAAGAAATGAATCTTGAACCTAACATTAAAAACATAGTTAAATGGAATATACTTCTTTTTGTCCTTCACAAAACCTAATTAATTCTCTTTTTTCTTCTCTCTTTATTTTTAATTTTATTATATATGTAGATGTTTTGCCTGCATTTATACCTTTGGCTTATGTGGGTGCCTGATGCCCATTGAGGCCAGAAGAGGGCATCAGATCCTCTCAGACTGGAGTTACAGTTGTGAACTGCCATGTGGGTGCTGGGAATGGAACCCGGGTTCTCTGGAAGAGGTGCTCTTAACCACTAATCCACCTCTCAAGCACCCAGAATACAATTCTTCAGAGAAAAAAATTGCAGAAGTCATCTGTTGTTTGTTCACTGTGACAGCTAATATTGATAGGTCACTTGGCAGGCTCTAGAATCACCAAGGAGACAAATCTTGGGTGTGTCTCTAAGGAAGTTGAAATGAGGTGGGCTGAATGTGGGTGGCATCATTCCGTGTGCTGGGGTCCCAGCCTGGATAAAGACTGCAAGAGGAATGCTAGCGTTCATACCTTTGGGGTCACTTCTTTCTGCTTCCTGGCTGCTAGTACATTGTGACCAGCGGCCTCACACTGTCACGCCTTATACCCTCAAACCATAAACCCCAGTAAACGGTTCCTTCTGAATTACGTTGCTTTTACCAGATATTTTGTCAAAGCAACAAGTAAAGTAATGAATTCACCTACTGTAGGGTCATTCTTGGGCTATAGCAAAGTGGCCACTGCCTTCCTAGAATAGTGGTGTGTTGGAGAGCATGATGCTCCAACAAAGTCAGCTGGGGTACCTGGAAGAGGGCACGAGGTTGAGGAAATGGCAGATTGAAACTGAAACAGAAAACACAGGATAGATCTGGGAGGTCTGTTTGTGAATATCACCCAGCCCCGAGTTTATTTCAGAACTTGCTTTTATACAGATTAAAGGCAGAAGGCAGAACAAAGAGCAGTACAGTCAGCTGACCACCTCCCTGCACTGTCCTTGGGAGGAAACACAAGCAGGTTCATTATTTCTCACACGAACCCTGCAAGCAGCAATTAATTTCTATTTCGATCTCGATGTTCCCAGGGTTTGGCGTCAGCATTATTCTTTCTACTTGATAGCATGTTCTTTTCTCATGGGCAAAAGGCTCTTTCCCAAGGGCTTAATCAGAACTTTCTCACAGCCCTCAGAGCTGCAGGCACAGCCGGTGAGCTTGAACTCAAATGACTTTTAAGTCATAATTGACTCCAAATGGAAACCAAGTCACATGTGGGCTCCCACAGAGGTGCCAAGAGGGAAGACACAACATTATACAGCAATTAAATACAAAATGTGCTGTGCCGGGGCTGGAGAGATGGCTCAGAGGTTAAGAGCGTTGCCTGCTCTTCCGAAGGTCCTGAGTTCAATTCCCAGCAACCACATGGTGGCTCACAACCATCTGTAAAGAGGTCTGGCGCCCTCTTCTGGCCTTCAGGCATACAGACAGGATATTGTACACATAATAAATAAATAAATAAATAAATAAATAAATAAACAAACAAATAAATAAATATTTAAAAAAAATGTGCTGTGCCATGAAAAAGGCAAAGCATCAGAAAGCCACCATGGCTGTAGCATAAACCCGATCGCAGCAACTAGGAGGACTTCTGGGAGTGGCATAACTTAGAGTTAAATGGTTATCCAGATAGATGACGGCAGTGCTAACCCAGATGAAGTGTAGCAGGATATAGCGATGGGATGAAGTGAGATGTGACCAAGACAAAAGGTGGGAGCAGACGCAATGAGGCTTCATGGAGGAATGAGGGCTGTAGATTGGAGACAGATCAACTTTCCAAAGTGTGGAACTATGAGATGGAGCTATTTATTTATTTTTAATTTGGATGCCCTTGTGCCCTGCCCTGCATTTACATAATACATTACACCATATTATGTAAAACTGTGTTGTTGGTTTTTTTTCCCAAGACTGATTTGTCCTGAGAGACTCCATTTTACAAGCAGCTTTGACTTGTTTTTGAAGATGAAGGGTGGCTCTGCTCTTGAGTGAATTATATATATTATATATATTCACATATGTATGTATATATATATAATTATCACCATCTGCCTCGCACCCTCAAGAAGCACAGACTAATAAATAACTTATTCATGGGCATAGACAGTGACCCATCCCATAAATTTATGAAGGTGAATTAGTACTATAAGAGCATATTACTATCCATATTAAAGTTCTATCAGGACTGTCAGGCTGGCTCAGCAGATAAGACACATGCCACCAAGCCTGACAACTTGTGTTTGATCCCCAGAACCCATTTGGTGGAAGAAGAAAGCATGTTGCCTTCATCATGTCCTCTGACCTCCATAGCATACACACTTGCAGAATAAAACACAGGAAAGCTGTGCCCTAGAACTTCTTAGCTCACAAGCCATGGAAACACATCAACTCTCTCACTTGGACCTCACAAAGAGCAGAGACCTATAACTGTGATGGTGAAGGCCCTACTCGCCTGTCATCCGACCTTCCAGTGCGTGTCTGTGTCAAAAGCCTGACCACTCCCAGCTCTCCCAGGGGCTTCAGCTCTGCTTTGTCCCAGATGTTGACAAAGGCTGCTCAAATTGCCCTCTGCCTGCCTGTCTGCTTGTCCGGACATGTCTGTCTGCTCACCCATTTGCTCTACGGACCAGTTCCTGCCCTTTCACCACTGCCTGTTGGACCCCACTCCACAGCTCAACTCTGATCCCGACTCTGTAACAGCAGCCACACCCCTTTCCAAAGCTTCCATTGGTTTGGTGTCTGACAGCCGTAGACTCCTTTGCATTTCTGTCAGTTTCCGATTTGGCCCCTCAGGCCTCATTAAAATTACTTAAAACTCCGTATTTCTTTAACCCTTTTGTAGTCATTCTGTAACCTACATATATTTATACAGATAGATTGATTTGCTGTGTAATGTATGTAATCTCAGATTTAATATAGAACATATTTAAATGAAAGAACCTGGGTTGAGCACTATGGCTAATGCCTTTAATCTCAGCGCTTGGGAGGCACAGGGAGGAAGATCTCTGTGAGGCCATCCTGGTCTATGTAGTTAGTTCCAGGCAAGCCTGGTTTACAGGGTGAGGCCCTATCTCACCAACAAAAAGGAAGTTTTAAGAAGAGCAGACAGGCCAGGCAGTGGTAGCCCACACCTTGAATCCCAGCACTTGGGAGGCGGAGACGGGCAGCTCTCTGCGAATTCAAGGTCAGCCTGGTCTATGGAGAGAGTTCCTGGACAGGCTCCAAGCTACAGAGAAAACCAAAAAAAAAAAAAAAAAAAAGAAAGGAAGGAAGGAAAGAGAAAAGAAAGAAGGAAGGAAGGAGAGAGAGAGAGAGAGAGAGAGAGAGAGAGAGAGAGAGAGAGAGAGAGAGAAATGCTCTTCTCTTCCCTTCAGCCTTGACAGCCCTCATCTCTATTGTCATTCAGAGGAACCCCATCTGTATTACATCTTTTGGTAGTTACTCGAAAGTGGCCTACGCCTTTTCCACAAAGCTAGTTTTAAATTCGTTGACCTGCTCTTAGCTGGCAAGAATAAGAAATAAATAGGAGCTCCGCCTTCTGGCTTGACCACGCCCTTTCTAAATCCTAGGGGTGGAACATATAGGAGGCGGGTCTTCCCGGAGGCGGGACTGTGGGGCGTGTCCTCCTAGGAGCTCTCCCACGAGGAGGCAGGCGTCCATGGGCGTGGCTGGAGGGGGAAGAATTGGGTCTCGCGTGCTGAGTGCTCCGGGTCCCCAGTGTGCAGATCCAGCCTTAGTTTGTAAAAACAAAGCTGCGGGCGCGACCGGAAGTTGCAGGTGGGTGAAGCCGGAAGCAGATCTAGTAGATTTGTTGCAGGCTGCGGCAGCACGCACTGAGCGGGAGTGGGTTCTGCATGTACCACGTGTCCCTCACTTGGGCCCCTCTGGCTAGTGCTCAAAGCTTTGCAGGTTACCCCAGTGCTCCGAACTTTTTTTTTTTACTATTATGAACAGTTGATTTCTATTAGGGTGGAGGGTAAACTAAGCAAGGCACTGAATGCTAGTCGCGTGCCCCCTCAAGAAGAGTACAACTTGCTTTACGTCCGTAATGAGATTCTGGACGTGGATCGCATTGTCAGGGAGGTAGCAAATTAATAATTTTGTTAAGGCCTTGTGAGGAAGGTGGGCCGGTGGTTTGGTTTTACCTTGCTCTCTGTTCGTGGAGAAAAGCATGTTTGGCAGTGCAAAGTATCTCCCAGAACATGGAAGTGCCTTCTGAGAAAAAATTATGACATTAATAATGAAGATGAAAACAGAGAGCTGGGGGTTGCTCGGCAGTATAGCTCAGACCTACCTACATTGAGCAAGTTCCTGCGTTCAGTCCCTTGCACAGCTAAAGCTTTTAAAATACGAATGTAGATGAGTATACTAACCTCGCTCCAGCACAGGCACCATGCCCGGGGTAGCTGTCCAACACAAGATGAACTCCGAGGGCTTTTTCTGTGGACTTTTGGTTCCTTTTTTTTCTGTCATTTTTTTTTTTTTGTCTTATTGGTCTTTGATTTATTTTTATTTTATTTTCGTGGGTTTATTTATTTATTTATTTTAAAGAAAGCGAGGACATAAAAAGTTGGGTGGGTAGGGAGGTGGTGAGGTCTGGGGAAAGGAGGGAAAAGAACATGATCAAAACACATGAAAAAATAACTAAAAAAGAGTATAGAGAGACAGAGTGACAGGATTCTGGAGTCTTTTACTTCTTTGTGCTAATCTATTTTTCTCAATGAGATCTATTGTAAATTCAAAGATAATTTATTTGGCTTTGTTGTACATTACTTAATATATTTACTCCTTACTTACTATATGAAAATTGTCCACGTATTTCATTTTAGTTGACATTTTCTAAAGCTTATCTTCACTGATTTCCTTTGAACACTCTACTATGGAGGTGTTCAAGGCTAAGGGTAAAGCTGAAAGGCAAGAAAAGCAACTGGTCTGGACCCTAAAATGAGTTTAGGATAATTCACAAATAACTAAAGAACAGAATCTAGTTGTTTTCTCATTGAATTAATTTTTCTTCTTTTGTCTCTGAAGCATGCTAACCCCATTTCCGGTGAAGAATTGCTTCTGGTTACTCTGCCACCACAGGGTCCCAGCAGCTGGCTTTAGGACCCCAGCAACACATGGGCTCATTTTACAGTCAGTCTCCAACGATGTGTATCAAAATCTGGCTGTAGAAGACTGGATCCATGACCACATCCATCTAGAAGGCAAGCCAATTCTTTTCCTTTGGAGAAATTCTCCCTGTGTTGTCATCGGCAGGCACCAGAATCCATGGCAGGAATGTAACCTCCATCTGATGAGACAGGGAGGTATCAAACTGGCTCGGAGAAGGAGCGGAGGAGGAACAGTGTACCACGATATGGGTAACATCAATCTGACCTTCTTTACCACCAAGACCAAGTATGATAGAATGGAAAATCTGAAGATAATCGTGAGAGCTCTGAATGCTGTCCAACCCCGCCTGGACGTGCAGCCTACCAAAAAATTCGATCTGCTACTTGACTGACAGTTTAAAATCTCAGGAACGGCATCAAAGATTGGCCGAGTGGCCGCTTATCACCATTGCACTCTGTTATGCAGTACCGACAGGACAGCGTTGTCATCTTTGCTGAAGAGCCCATACCAAGGGATAAAGAGCAACGCCACACCTAGCATCCCTTCCATAGTCAAAAACCTTCTGGAAAAAGATCCTGCACTGACCTGTGACGTTCTGATGAACGCGATTGCTGCAGAGTACGCTGCTCATCATCAAATAGATAACCGCATTAACTTAATAAACCCAGCAGATGAGACCCAGTTTCCTGGAATAAACAGCAAAGCCAAAGAGCTGCAAAGCTGGGAGTGGATATACGGCTGGACTCCGAAGTTTAGTGTGAACACCACGTTTCACGTGCCCCACGAACAGGCACATTTGCCAGTTCAGGTGTCCATAGATGTAAAGAAGGGACGAATTGAAACCTGTGATATAAAAGCACCTGACCATTGGTTGCCACTGGAAATCAGTAACAAATTAAACTCAAGTTTTATTGGCAGCAAATTCTGCCCCATTGAAGCCACCCTGCTAACAAATATATTACTGAGGACATGTCCCGATGACCAGCACTTACACAGCAAATGGAATATTCTGTGTGAAAAAATCAGGGGAATAATGTGACCCTGAGTAACTTGCTTTATATTGATGGTTTGAGTGATATTTGGAATGTGGTATTTGAACCAGGGTGGCCTCAAACTCAGAGATCTGCCTGCTTCTGACCCCTGAGTTCTAGGATTAAAGATGTATACTCCCGTGACCAGTTGTATCTGGGCTTGTTGTTGTTGCTATTGTTTTTGGTTTTTTTTACTTTTTTTTTTTTTTTTTTTTTTTTTTGGTTTTGGTTTTTCGAGACAGGGTTTCTCTGTGGTTTTGGAGCCTGTCCTGGAACTAGCTCTTGTAGACCAGGCTGGTCTCAAACTCACAGAGATCCGCCTGCCTCTGCCTCCCAAGTGCTGGGACTGAAGGCGTGCGCCACCACCGCCTGGCCACTGGCTGCTTCTTAACTCTACAACTGTCTCATCGCCACACTTTTGCTCCCACAGTACTGTGCATTTATGGGGTGCCCACTATATACCAAGCACTGTGTTAGCTGTTGTTCACAGTATGTGAAATACACGTCCTCTGACCTCAGGAACAGACACGGTAGTAACGAGGTGTTTGAACATATTAGACTAAAATTAAAGAATAGTTTTTCCATGGCGCACACATCCATTTAGCTTTTATACCGCAATGCTTTACAGAAAATGTCCCCAGCTCAATCTGCAGTTCTCACGGTAGTCTGCTGCCTCCCTGTAATAAATCGCCTGAAGTTTGCTCACCTCAAGTAATAGCAGCTTTTGATGCTCTTTCCTGAGAATTCCTCCTGTGTAATCACTTCGGAACAGAGCACAGATTGACGTTTAGAACAGTAAGCTCTACGTTTGGATTTGTCCTGAGGCCTGACCTGGACTCCCACGCATGCTAAGTTCATACGTTACTCACCCGCACCCCTGGCTGCACTCGACTCTTGTATTTAAAAGGAAAGATGGAGATGTGGTCTTGAGGAAAACTGAATTTCAGGACAGGAGTGGCCAACTGCATCCAACATTTCTCCAACACCAAATAGTACAAAGCTCCCAAAGTGCCCTGTAGAAGAGGACAGGGATTAAGGATGAGAAAAGAGCAGAGAAGTGGGTATAATCTTGTGACACACAATATGAAAATGTCACAGTGAAACCCATTCTGTTGTATAACTAATATATGCTGGTAACTTAAGTATAACTATTAAAGTGCCCATTAGGAGTCAGAAGTGATAGCACATGAGTCTCAGCACTCAGGGGCCGGAGCAGGAAAACCATCAGAGAGCAACCTTTGCTACAGAGTGAAAGCCAGTCCTAAGAAGGGAGGTGCCCACGCAGTAAGGTGGTGTCAAGGTCGCTCCTGACCTTAGTGTCTGCACTGCAGTGCCCCGGGCAGCAGCCAAGAGTGAATGAAGTGAGTGGAACAGCCGCACACACAACTCCTCCAAGAAATTTAGTTCAAGAAAAAAAAAAAAAATAGGGCAGTGGCTTGCTGGGGATGTGTGTGTCACTGGCTCCTCACTGTCTAGGCTCCAGTCTCTGGTGGAGATGGGTGGGGTGGTGTTGACTGAGTTGTCAGGACTGTGAAAAGATTTAGTCCTAGGTGCCAAGTTCCTCCTCTGGCTGGTACCACGCCTCAAGTCTTACCTTTTCCCAGCATTAGATTCCCGGGGAAATGCCGATTTATTGGGGACCATTATTTCAGCAGTCTGATAGTCGCAGGGAGGGGTACAGCAGTTCCTCTTTAGAGCATCTCTGGGCCCTGCCAGGACGGTTCCATGAAAATCACTGAACAGGTCAGGTTGACTGTATGTATGTTGTAATGTCGTAATGTTGGACATCTGGGCGCCAGAGAATGTCTCCTACAGGCTATCACTTATTTCTCTGTGTTTGGAGGCAGAGTATCACGTAGTCCTGGTTGGCCACAAGCTCTCTGTAGAGCCTCGAATGACCCTGAATTCTAGATCCACCAGCCTCCACCTCCCAGGTGCTGGATTACAGCCGTGCCCCATCAAGCCTGGCTGACAACCATCTTAACTGCCGGAAACGGAAGCCAGGAGTGGCCCACACTAGGTCTGTGCTGTGCTCTAGGCTACATCTTCAGCCATGTGTACTTTGGTTCCCGTTCTTAGGCCCTCAGCCCATCTGTCTCGTATGTGCACTATAACCGGTGGTTTTCGTTTTGGAACTCTGAACTCCCAGGAGCAGGATTAACATCCAGTTGTTCCTCACAGCAGCTGTGCAGTATCTGCTGACCTGGTCACCAACCACCAGCCGGAAGCTGGTAAAATCTTTCTGTTAACTGACTTAGAAAGAAACACTGCCCATCTACTGAACAACATTTTTACAGATCCAGAAATTTGTAGAAATGTAAACATTTACTGTTAAATTTATACATTATAAAAATACATTCAAAGTTTAAAAAAAAAAAAAAAAGGAAAAAGGAAGCTCAGTATTTGATTGTTGTGGTTTGAATATGTCCCCCAAAGTTCATGAGTTCAGTCTTGGTCCTTAGTATAGCAGTGTTGTGAGGGAGTCCTCTCGGGTGGCTGGCTCTGCTTCACAAGCTTTGTCATCTTGTTGCATTATTCTATGTGGGATGCAGAGAGAAGATCCTCCCCAGATGCCAAAGCCTAAACCTCTATTCTTTATACGTTATCCAGTGTACGGTATTTGGTCATAGCAACAGAAAAAGGGCCGAAACCACCTAACGCAGAAACCTACAGTTAGGTTAGTACACGTCATAGTTTTTTTGTGTGCTTGTTATGGAAAATGTCCACTGTTGTTTCATGACATGGTCTCAGATCCAAATCACAATATCCAAGGGAAAAACGACCCTATGAAGAAAAGAAGAATACTGTTAAAAATGACACACACAAAAAGCCACGCGTGATATTCCGTCTATAGTGCCAGCCACTCTGGAGGCTAAGATCCCAGGAGTTCATCAAAACAAACCAAACAGTTAATCATAAAATCATACCCGTGAAAGGAAAGGAGGAAGAGTGTATCTGGGGGAAAGGGGATGTAGGAGGAGGGATTGGGAGGAGAGGAGGGAGGGGAAACTTCAGTCAGAATATAATACATAAGAAAGGAAAAATAAATAAATAAAATCATATCCTACCTGTGGTCTCTTAAAATAATCAAGTCCCCTTCCAATTTTAAACATCCATCCACTGTTGAACCTAATGAAATTAGTGTAAAGTATCATATTCAAGACATATGAGTTCATTTTTAAAGCCAGAGCTGTTTAAGAATCATCACGATTTCCCCTATGTTTGACTCAGCTAATAAGCTCATTCTATAAGGAAAACAAAAGGAGCATTAAACACCATCAGCTAATCCGATTGGCTGAGAAAGAACTTAACCATTAAAGGGAAAGATACTTTTGAATTTAGCTTGCTTAAGCTCTTCTCTGTTAACATGTGGTTTGCAAAGGATGTTCAGGATGAGTGTGATGACATTTCAAAGGTGCCTATGATGGCTATTCCAGTTTTCAACTTGACTACATCTGGAAATAACTAAAATCCCAATGGCTGTGTACAACTCTGAGAGATTTTTTTTTTTAATTAAACTATTTGAAGAGAGAGGAGCCGGGCATGGTGGCACATGCCTTTAATACCAACACTCAGGAGGCAGAGGCAGGCATATCACTGTGAGTTCTAGGACAGCCAGGGATATTACATAGAGAAATCCTGTCCCAAACAAACAAAAAGAAAAAAATAAAAAAGAACTAATGAAACAACAACATTAAAACTATTTGAAGTGAGAAGATCCAGATCTTTTGAGGTGGGAAGGTCAACCTTTAATCTGGGCCACACCTTCTTTGGGCAACCTTTATGAAGGTCATGGAAAGAAGCCTGCTTTCTTTGCCTGCTTGCTCTCATTGGCACGTCCATTCCTTCACTGGCATTAGAGCCTACTTCTTCAGGATTCTGGTGTACACTGAAGACCAGCTGAACCTTCCAGCCTCATGGACTGAACAACTACTGGGTTCTCAGACCTTCCATTGGTAGACAGCTATTGTTGGACTAGCTGGACCACAGCCTGTGAACTGTTATAAAAAAATTCCCTTTTTGTGTGTGTGTGTGTGTATTCATTCTTTAATTTCTGTCGCACTAAAGAACACTGAATAACACAGAGCCACTATGCAGAGATGGAGATGGGGATCCCAAAGGCAGGCCAGCCCCTGACCTCTGCTTCAACAACAGCATCACTGCCATCTATTTTGCATATTTAGCGTCTGATTAACTCTGCATTAAAAACAAGAGCCTCTTTGCTGTATCATATGAAAGTCATTATGCTAAAGGGAAGGAAGGGTTCTTAGTGTGATCCCGAAGAAGCTGTATGTTCATTTCCTGATTAATACCAAACTACTAGAACATACCACTGAAGCCACACGAGGTAAATAGTAATTTCAGTAGGAAACGGATTATCTCCTATCATAACACTGGCTATGATCTGCACAAAAGAGCTCCTTCCCACATGACACAGAACCATACATGTTATTTGATTAGGAATGAACTAAACTCACTATAGAGTGAGGTAAGCCAAGATTTTTTGTCCAAAGTGCAAAGTTACTTAAGTTTGAGCTTGATTTGAAGCTTTAATATTTAAATATGTGTATATAATTATATTACATTGGAATTCTTAAAATGTGTCCCAACTATGAAAAAATAAAATATACACTAACCTGATTTCTCGGTCGTGTATAGATGAAGAATAGTTTACTTCCAAGAGCACGCCATGACTCCTGAGGGATTGCTTTATTTCTTCCAGGCCACTACTTTGCTGCGCATTCCCAAACCCCTATTGACGGCATAAAACAGAATTTACTCCCTCAGTTATTAATAACTTAAATTATCCATGAGCTACACAATCAATTCCATAGAGAGATTAAACTGAAAAGATTCTGTATTAATTTCAACATTACCGTCTCAAGGAAGCAACCGAAGAATGGGTAATTCTTCTCTTTTTTACGTATTGTTTTTATACAAACAATTGCTTTCCTCATGTGAATACCACACGACTCCTTCCTGCCTCAGTCTCCCTGCTGATAGGCGCACGGGGATGTGCCCAGCATCCTTAGATGTATTTTAGTGATGGTATTCAGTCATCAATGCGAGACTGCCTACTTCTTAGACTAATCTTAGAAATTAGAATTATTTGGATGCCCTTGTACTTAAAATACAGTCAAAAGAGACACAGCGACAATCCAACCCAGATACATGCAGCAAGGGGCAGAACTGTCACTAGTACAAACTGCATCATCACTGATGCCCGAGACTAAACTGACAGACTACTCAAACCCAACCAAATGGCCGAATACAAGGTCAACACTCTCAAATCAATAGCCTTTTGGGGAAGATATGCTATGGTTGGTATTACAAGGTGAGTTATTGCCAAGGAACTATATCTAGCTAACGTACTGGACCAGGTCACTTGTGATTGAACGCGGTAAGTCAAGGAAAGATGAGGTTTCTCAGATACCTACTTCATCCGTAGCGGTGAGAAGGTGAATAGTTTTTACTTTGCATGGCTTCTTAATCAGCATCTCACAAAACCGAAGGAAGTTATACAGCTGAAAGACATCAGGATGGGTTAGTACTAACTCACACAGTTTTTCCTCAGCAAGATCCTGTCCACAGATGCTTCTATCCATCAATGTATTTAGTTTTAAAGATTTATTTATTTATTATGTATATGGTGTTCAGCCTGCATGTATGCCTGCAGGCCAGAAGAGGGCACCAGATCTCATTACAGGTGGTTGAGAGTCACTATGTGGGTGCTGGCAACTGAACTTAGGGCCTCTGAAGAGCAGCCAGTGCTCTTAACCTCTTAGTCATCTCTCCAGCCTCCCCATCCATTGTTTTAAATGATGCTCTATCAGCCCAGAACCTACACACACCATCCTGAGAACTTCAAATCATTTCTAAACTACCTATGCTACCCAACACAATGTAAACACTACATGTCACCGTTACACTGTCATGCTTGTGTATGTTCAGTACAGATGGGATTTTTAACAGTATTTTTGATCCTCCATCTAATCCATGGATAGGAAACCCACAAACACAGACAGCTAACGGCACATTTAAAGCTGCATTTCATTCTGTTTTCGTACATTCCACTTACCTGATGAGTCTGTCTAATGTAAGGGTCTTCTATCCAAACTTCTGTAACTGTCTCATGAAGGTATTCTTTGAAAAGTGACTCGTAACTGAAACCGGTGGCATTCTCTTCTATTTTAATTTGCTTGTGATATTTTCCATCTACAAAACATAAGCTACTGTAATGTGACCGGTAACCACTTTTTGAAAATTACACCTTTATTCTTTCGTGTATTCATGGCATGTGCAAAGGGCAGAGCACAACTCGTGGGGGTGGCGCTTCCCTTCTACCACGTGGGTCTGTCCCCAGGGACTGAACTCAGGTTCATAGGTTTGCTGGCAGGTGGCTTTACCCATTGTACCGCCTCACTGTGAACACTTTGGTTATACACAGCCGCTATGGTGCACACAGTGATTAATCGGGATAAGTTACAATCTTTTAAACTGATTTACTCAGTAGCTATCACATGCCTTCTCTGTATTATGCAACTACAAATGTTTCCTACACATAGGGAAAGAAGACAAAACACTATTCCAGAGGCAGATTCCTGTCTTCACAGAGGGTAGGGAAAGGGGGCCATCCAGATGTTTCCTTTTTAAAATTAAAAAAATAAATTATGTGTATTAATGTCTTGCCTGCCTGTATGCATTTGTGCCACATACATGCAGTGTTCTTTGAGGTCAGAACAGGGCCTTAGCATCCCTAGAAGTAGAGTTAAAAATGGTCGTGAGCTGCTGTGTGGGTGCTGGGAACTGAACCTGGGGGTCCTGTGTAAGAGCAGCCCAAGTTCTGTCATGCCATCTTTCCAGCCCACAAGAGGTTACTTGAAAAGTGTTCCTTCGCTATCTCTGAGGGACTGGGAAAGATTTATGAGACAGGACTGACTACACACAGGTGTCACTAAGCCCCTGTCATCGTGGGCAGAACACAGGATGTACTTGGTTGTATCTTCGTTCTTTTCAGACTTGCCATTTCATATCTTGCAATCACATTGTAAAGTGAGTGCTGAAACATGTAACTGTACAGTTTTGGAGTCATGCTTAGCACTTTAAGTGTTTCTTTGAGGCTCTGTTTTCAGACAGGATCAAATGTATCCCAGCCTGGGCACAAACTCCTTATATAGCTAAGAGTGACCCTGAATTCCTTATCATTTTGCCTCTACCTCCCAAATGCTGGGGCTATAGGTGTGTTACCACCACAGCCTGGCTGCATTTTTTTTTTCTTGTTTTAAGGGGTTTTGTTAGTTCATTTGTTTGTCTGCCTGCTTTTGGTACTGTGGATTGAATATAGGGCCTTGTGTATGCTAAGCATGCTACGATATGTTTTAAGTAGACTTTTAATAGTTCATGCTGTGAGGACTGAAATTCTTACGAAACTGTAAAATGGGAAAATTAAATGCATTTTCCTGCATTCTGGAGACAGATGGAGGTGGATCTCTATGAGTTCAAGGCCAGCCTGGTCTACAAAGAGAGTTCTAGGCTAGCCAGAGCTACACAGAAAGACCCCATCTGAAAAACAAACAAAGAAAAAAAAATACAGCAACAACAAAAACCCAAACCAAAACAACCAAAAACCAAAAGAACAAAAAACGTGGCGGCTTTTTGAGCAGTCAAAAAAAAAAAAAAAAAAAAAACAAAAACATCTGGATTATAGCCATAGTTTAGCAGTAGAATACTCACCTACAAGCATAAGACACTGAATTTAATCCCCAGGACCACCAAAACAAAACAAAACAAAAGCCCAAACATTTGCATAGAGATAACAACACGCAAACCACGCATCTAAGCCAAACTACTCACATAGGCTAATCTAACTGTTCACTCAACCACCATAAGCTGGGTGTAATTAGTACGAAACCCTAGGAAGAGGTGGGGAGAGGGCTGTAGTAAGGACAGCTAGGAAGAAGAGCCGAGGCCTGGGGATACCGGCATCTCTGGCTGTAAAAACACCAGTGTGCTTCAGGTGAGATGGCCACAGCAACTCACACAGAGGAGGCTCATGAGCTGGGAACTCATAATAGATCCAGAGGAATACCTACCTCACCTCTTAATCTTCAGGAATATATAACTCGTGAAATGCTTTGATTCACAGCAATGTTTGAGAGGCCCTTGGAGTTTCTTTAGCTATTCTAATGATTTTTCATCTTTTCATAAAAGAAAATACAAACACAGGATCCACATTCGGTATTCTTCTGCAGTATTCTTACACTGAGGTCCACCCATATGCTTCATAGCGATCTGCAAATGTCTTAAAAATGGCCAAGCTTTTGTCAGGTATTCAAAGGATGTCTGAATCCCCAGGGCCCAAAGTGAAAACCAGACACTGTTAAGAATAACTTCTGGGGTTGGAGAGTTGGCTCAGTGGTCAAGAGCACTGACTGCTCTTCCAGAGGACCCAGGTTCAATTCCTAGAACTGCATGGCAACTCACAGCTGCCTGGAAACAAACATCTGTAATTCCAGTTCCAGGGGACCCAGCACCCATGGCAAAACAACAATGCACATAAAATAAAAAAAGAACATTGAAACTCATTCTGAATTCTCTTTAAAAAGGAAGGAAGGAAGGAAGGAAGGAAGGAAGGAAGGAAGGAAGGAAGGTCCCTGTATGGGGAAGAATAAAACAGAAAATTTGTTAAGGTCCCAGGCACAAGTGGCCCAGACCACACCACACTCCACAAGCAGGAGCTCTGAACCCAGGGCCTCAAGCTGCATCCTGCCTCTGAGCCCCAACCCCAGACATGTTCTCAAAAATAACCTTTACCTTCTTTTTCTTGATCTAAGTATTTCTTTATGTTTTCTGCTCTATCCATGTAGTCAGAGATTTTCTGTCTGAAAGCGCATCTCTTACTGGCATCTTTGGTGCCTACAAATTGAGAAAAAGAACAGGGGTTTTTGTCAAGTTTCCCACAAATTCCCTGCCATTTATCACTGTGCTCCAATCCAGTGTGCTCGAGTGTCCTTCTGTAGTTCTGGACAGATACACATCTATCTCTTGGATATGACTGGAGTGTACCTCCTTCCTCCGAGGTTCAAGAATGGGAAGCTCAGTCCTGTGTGACAATGTTAAGTAGTGGAGTCTCCAAGTAGTAGAGCCTAGTGGGAGGTGACTGAGGTGCTGCCCTTGCAAAGCATTAATGAGTTCCCTATGGTGCCAGTTATTGCCCATAAAGAGTAGTTACATAAGACTGGGCAAGCAAGCAAGATGTTTCAGCAGGTAAATGTACTTGCCACTAAGTCTGAAATTCTAAATTCCATCCCTGGGACCCGAATGGTGAGAAATGACTGCCAATTGTTCTCTCACCTCCAGATGTACTTTGTGGCATTATCAAGCAGATATTCTCTCTCTCTCTCTCTCTCTCTCTCTCTCTCCACATACACACACACACACACACACACACACACACACACTCATAAATGTAAAAAAGACCGAGACAAGCCCTTCCCCACTCTGGCTTCTGGACTTGAAGGGTCACAGTGAGTGCTCTCACATGCCTCCTACCATTTTGATGTCCCTGTCCCCAGCCTGCTAGGCTGCTGCTAGCTCCCAAGACCTACAGAGCAGCTCACTGATGGGACACACACAGACTGAGGCTGTCCCACCTTGACTGAAGGCCAAAGAGTTTGAGTTTAACAAGTGTGGCTACACACCCTGACCTAGGGTGTAGTTACTTGTGTTTCGGACATTAAGATGGCCATAGAGGTGGGTCCGCTCCACCATGACCAAAGGTCAGAGAATTCGAGCCTATTTATGCCCCTTCTTTTAAAATATGAGGTTTGACATAGGGAGTGGCTACCTACAGGATACTTGGTGCAGGGTGTGTTCATTGCATATTCCTGCCCCAAACATCACTTACTTTACCCAGGAAATAATGGCTTGATGTCCCAAGTATTGAAGCAAGTAACTGTTGTGATTGTCCTTTGTGTCATTTTAAAGCAGTCTCTTGCTTTCTTCCCTCCCCCCCCACTGCCCCGCTTTTGTATTGGGGTATAAAAGCATATGAAAATTAAACACAGGCAAATTCAGTATTTAGTATCCACTCAAAGTCCCTTCCGATGTTGTTCTGTGTTTCTCTCTCTTAGTTCTCTCATATCTCTGTTCCTTTTTCTTAATAATTCTAATCCTTACTCTCCTACCCTGGAATGTATGAGTTTTGTCGAAACTGGTCTTCAGCACCTCACCAAGCATTGAACACTCAATAGCTTTTCTTGCATAAGGTTTCAAAGTCCTTCCACAACCCTCCCCCAAAAACATGGTCATGTCTGTCACCCACTATCCTGGTACCAACTTGTGGTTAGGGTTTCTACTGCTTCAACAAAACACCATTACCAAAAAGCAAGTTGGGGAGGAAAGGGTTTATTTGGCTTATACTTTGTGTGTATGTCTTTGTAGGCTGTCCTGGAACTCACTCAGTAGACCAGGCTGGTCTCAAGCTCATAGAGATTCACCTGCTTCTGCCTCCCAAGTACTGGAATTAAAGGTGTGCACCACCACTGTGTCAGGCTTGGTTTACACTTCTTATGGTACTATGCATCAATGAGGGAAATCATGACAGGAACTCAAACCGGGCAAGAACCTTAGGTAACAGCTGATGCAGAGGCCATGGAGGAGTGCTGCTTAGCGGCTTGCTCTTCCTGGCTTGCTCAGCCTGATTTCTTATAGAACCCAGGATCACCAGCCCAGGGATGTGATCATTCAAATGGGCTAGGCTCTCCTCCATCAATCACTAATTAAGAAAATGCCCTACAGAGAAATCTTAAGGGAGCATTTTCTTAATTGAGGTTCCCTTCTTTCAGATAAATTTAGCTTGTGTCAAGTTGACACAAAACCAGCCATAACACCTGGAGAGAGGACTTGGAGGACAGGGTTTGCCCAAATAACAATGTTGATATTTGCTATGTGTGCTGGATAGGTTTATGTCAACCTGACACAAGCTAACGTCATTTTATAGGAGGGAAACTCAATTAAGAAAATGCTTCCCTAGGCAGGATAGCCCATGCCTCTAATCCCAGTACTTGGGAGGCAAAGGCGGACAAACCTTTGAGTTTGAGGCCACCCTGGCCTGCAAAGGGAGTTCTAGGGCAGCCAGGGCTACACAGAGAAAGCCTGTCTGGGAGGTGGGGGTGAAGAGAAAATGCGTCCATAAATTTGGGCTCTAGGGCATTTTCTTTATTAGTGATTAGTGGGGAAGGGCCCAGCCCACTGTGGGTGGTGCCATGCCTGGGCTGGTAGTCCAGCACGCAGAGCAAGCTGTGAGGAGCAAGTCTGGAAGCAGGAACCCTTCATGGCCTCTGCATTAGCTCCTTCCTTCAGGTCCCTGTTTTGCTTGAGTTCCTATCCTGACTTCCTTCAGTGATGGAGTGCAACAACATGGAAGCGTAAGCCAAATAAACCCTTTCCTCCCCAACTTGTTTTTGGTCATAGTGCTTCATCGTAGCAATAGTAACCCTAAATAGGACAGTCAACCAATCAAAAAAATTAATAAAGTTGTATCTCTGTGGATAGATAAAGCTGCTCCCAGAAACATGAGTCACTAACAGTAAACCCCAATGCTGGGAGTGGGCTACCTCACTAGGTCTTGGTCAAGGAGGCCTGTGAGATCCCCAAAACAATATAGGAATTGCGACTGCTTTTGGATGCCCACCAAAACTAGCTGGTAAGACTCTTGCTGAACACACCACATGCCTTGGTCACAGGACAGAGAGACAATCAAGCTGGAACTGGGTTCAAAGCTTCCTCGATGGATAGTTCTCATAGTGGTAGAAGGTGCTACACAAAGCCTGGCGGTGGTAGCTCACGCCTTTAATCCCAGCACTCGGGAGGCAGAGGCAGGCAGATCTTTGTGAGTTTGAGGCCAGCCTGGTCTACAAGAGCTAGTTCCAGTACAGGAACCAAAAGCTACGGAGAAACCCTGTCTCGAAAATCCAAAAAAAAAAAAGGTGCTACACAAGCCACTACACAAGATTGTCTTATTCAGTCATACATTGTGTTAGAACCAACCAGCAGGGCCAAATAAGCCCACTGGTGCAATAGTGGCATGGTGTTATGTGTTATGGAACATATGGCAAATGTTCTAGGGTACCAAACTGCTTTCTGACTGGATCTGATGCCTGCCTGACAGGAGAGAATTCACATCGGATTGAAAGTACAAAACCCTGGAGGTCATAGGTCCTGGGGGGGGGGGGGGAGCTCCTCCTGTGGTTTTATTACCTTTACCTTCATCCCCAGGCTAGGGGACCATCCAGAAGAAAGAGCAGAAGGAGTAAGAGCCAGAGGAGGAGTGGGACAGACTCAAGACTTTCTAGCATGTTGCTCTCTAACTTACAGCAGCTCTAATTACCTGTACAAGATCACCACAAACTTGGGCCTGTTAGCACTGTTATGAAAGAGGTAGAGGTTCAAGCCCCTCCTCACGCATCTTTATGTATGTATATGTGTGTGTGTTTGTTTATAAGTTGTTGATGGGGAGAGACAGTCTATTCAGTGGTGTAGTCACTGATAAGGTGCACATATTCCTGTAAACAAATTTCCACCCTAATGGAACCCACTGGGTTATAGTGGGGGTGGAAAGGAGAGACAGAGAGAGTAAGGGGGAGAAAAATCCTGTCGCAAACTGGCAACAACAAAAATAAGATTCATTCAAACGCAAGACCTAACAAGGCTTATGTCTTCTATTTATGTCTCTTAGGTTTCAGAATAAGCTCCTTCGTGATAACATCAGTCTATTATAAAGGCAACCACCTCCGTTGTCCAGCAGAATATCAGACTATAGCTCCTAAATTTGAATGCTTCCTAGTAGTTTGAAAGTTTCGTTTTCTTAGGTTTCACACTGTCCCAAATAGAGCGGAAACCGAAACTAGCTCACCTTTTAGAACCTGCAGGAGCATATCAATCCCCTCCTGGTAACACACCAGAGCCTGCTGGTACCGGGACTCCGCATCCAGCTCCACTGCTCGCTTTAGCACCGCCACCGCAGCGCTGCTGTCGGGATCCTGCCCCAAGCTGGACTTGGCCATCACAGCGAGAACTCCTGGGCTTCCCACGGCTAGTCCCCTACCCGAGGAAGCGCACACGTGACACCGCTGCGCCTGCGCAGTCTTCTGTGGCGCTTTATGAATGGGAGTCACTGGGCCAGAACGAAAAAAAATACCATTGCCGGAACCAAAGAGCTGTGCGCCCCGTGACAGCAACGGCGCGTTGTGAGTGTTGCACTGAGTCCGCTTACCTCCGTTCCGCTTCTTCCGGCTGCACCGAGAGGTCGCGGGTGAGTCGGGTTGCGGGAGTTATAGGCGTTGTGTGTTTTCACGTAGGCTTTCTCTGCAGGTGTTGACTTCCTTTTCCGTTTCGAGCTGGAGGTCCCGGCGACGTAACTAGGTCTGTGTCCAGGACCGGTTTCTTGGGCTTCTAAAAGCGGTCGGATTGTTACTTTATTCGCGAGTTGCTGGGTCGCGCGTCTCTTTGAGAGTCTCACTCTTGTAGCTCTCGGTCTGAGACATCCAAGTCTGTCTGCTCGGGAATGTCGGTAGCTTTTCCAGTGTTCGTCTGGTTTATAACTCTAGGAAGCTCATTGAGCATCAGTGGGAAAAAAAATTCTAAAGAAGGCAAAACTTAATTTTCAGTTACTGCGACTCAGAATGCAGGGTTTTTTTTGCTTGTTTGTTTTGTTTACAGTTGCTGTTTACTAAAGACAATGATTTGATTTTGCAAGCTGCTTTGATTGTCAACTCTCTAGCTCCTTCTCTTTTGGCCAAGAGGCAGTTAGGACGGCTGCCTCCTACTTTTAGGCGCTGAAAATTCAAGGAAGAGAGACAATTGTTAATTTTAGAGCCCTCGGTTGATTGGATGGGGAATTCTATGTTCTGCATTTTCAGGAATGTTCACACCCCGTTATAGATGTATACCTTGTTTCTTTAGAAAGAAAAAACCTAACAACTTAAGAGCTGGTGTAGTTTGGGGTTAAAGAACCGTTTCGCTTCAAAGTCATTGTAAAAAGCAACACAAGCAAACAGGAAAAACAACAAAACAAAAACCAAGAACAAAACTGAGACGCTGGGGGTGAGGGAGAAGAAAAATGGCTTGGACAACCTTCAGATTTTTCTGTTTATACACATACATCCATATGTATAGAAATAGTTTATAGACCTCATGTGCTCCATGGTTTTTCCAGTTTGTTTTTATGTGTATGGGTGTTTTACTTGTTATGTCTGTGCACCACGTGCATACAGTGTCCAAGGAGACCAGAAGATTGTCAGAGCCCCTGAAACTAGAGTTATAAACACTTGTAAGCTGCCATGTGGATGCTGGGAATCAAATCTGGGTCCTCTGGAAGAGCAGCCAGTGATCTTAACTGCTGCGCCATTAACTTTTCTGCAGCAGTACGGAGGAAAGCTGATGTACGGCAGATGGCAGTATAATTGCTCCAAGGTCCCAAAGTTACATGCCTAATACGAGTTACCTACTTTATTATTAAGACATAAAATATTGAAGCTGAAGAGTACTAGTTCTGAGGACTAGGTTTGGTCCTCAGTACCCACCCCAGAAACAACAACAACAAAAGCTGTTAGTTTTGATGTTGACACTGCTTATATCTGTAAGTTAAACTTCAGCAGAAAATCTTGAGTGCAGATGCTGTTTTGAGAGGTGCAAGTATTCCTTAAGGCAAGGGATTGAGAGTGCTAGCCGCAGTGTGGCTGAAGATGTTAACCGGTTTAGTAGAGGTAGACCTTACTCCATAGAAGTCATTTGCTGTAGTTCGTTGAAGTGATGAAGTTTTCTCTGCTTCCCCGGAGGGAAAGGAATCCATAAGAAACAGAATTCTTCTACAGGAAGCGTTATTTCTCTTTCCAGTTAATTTACCCATGTATATTTGTGTGAACATTCCCACATTTTTTTTTTTTTTGCTCCAATTATAAGCTGATGCTTGTCGCTCCAGTTGGGCCACTGGGAGTTCTTTCAGTGTGTCTGTCCCTTTAATACATCCCCATGGATTTGCCTTTCTGAGTACCTCCTTTACGATGCCACGGGGTGCAACAGACCATCAGCTGCTTCCTGAAGCCCAGCTGAAAAGTTAAGCAGCACTGGATGAGTTGGATTTGCAGATAATGCTTAACTCGGAAGAAGTGTGAGAAAATAGCTTGGGATTTGATTAGTTCAGCTTCTGAGTAGTTTTTCCAGGGTCCAGCTCTTCTCAAGTGACATCTTAGACTACCAGCTGTTACTTCGTTCACATCACAGAAGGTTATAGACCTCGTGAGCTAGAATCTGGTTGGGAAGTAGTACAGCACTTACCCTGTTTGGGGTACAGAGCTACTATTTCTAATGTTATATAAAATAGATAATTTGTAAGCTAGGTACTGTTTTCTTTAGAGGGGAAAACTATACACCAAGTATCTGTTCAAGGCATACATATAATTCATGAATCTCATCTTTCTGCTTTCGATTTGCATTAGGCTACACCTCTTTTATGCCTATCTGAATAAATACAACTTTTTGAGGTTACCGAAACAATGCAGGGGGCTGGAGAGATAGTTCAGAGGTTAAGAGCATTGGCTGCTCTTCCAGAGGTCCTGAGTTCAATTCCTAGCAACCACATGGTGGCTCACAACCATCTGTAATGAGATCTGGTGCCCTCTTCTGGTATGCAGGAAGAACACTGTATACATAATAAAAAAATTCTTAACATCAAAAACAAGCAATGCAGAAGAATCATTTTTAAAAATACTAAATAGGCAAAAAGTGACCTGTTTTTGTGTGTATGCATTGTTTGCACATGTGTGTGAAGGTTAGAAATGTATACCTTACACATTTGCCACCTTATTTTTGAGATGGGGGTCTCACAACCTGGAGCGTTCCAGTTTCAGTAGGCTGGCTGGCCAGCACGTTCCAGCTCCTCTAGCTCTGGGGAGAAAGATACAGGCCATCATATCTAGCTTTTCCATAGCTGCTGGTTATTTGAATTCAAGTCCTCAGACTTGCACAAAAAGTACCTTAGCAACTGGGCAGTCTTTTCAACCCCAAATTCCCATTTTTTTTTTTGTAACAGAAAAGTGTAAGTGATCTAGTGAAAATATATTGAACTGCTAGCTAGAACTGGGTTGAGTACATTGCTTTTTTTTTTTCCTGTTTTACTTGTTTGAGACTTCTGTTTGCTTGTTAGATCTTGCTGTGTAATCCAGGATGACCTGAAGCTCAGAATCTTCCTGCCCCTGGCTCCCCAGGTGTCGGGTTATAGGCATGTGTCCCAGTGTCCATCTGTACACGCTCTCTTAATGGCTAGCTACCCTCGTGTAAATACTAGCTTTCTGGAAGTGGTTTTTCTCGTATGTATAGTAAGAGGGTACTTGATTCTGACTTTAAGAGGTGGAATTTCTTCAGTCTTGTCTAGTTTCGTACATTCTGTGATTTCTCCAACCAAGAAAAAGGACCAAATATTCTTTATGTGTGCTGTGAAGAGTTTCAGGTGATAGAAACTCCCATTTCCCAGTTCCAATGGGCATAGACTCTAAACTCACTAGATGGGAATAGGATTGCTTAGTGTATGATCACCTGTGGTTTTACCGCTACAGAAGGGTTGTAAATCTGTCCATCTGTAATGTGTTTGACCGCTAGTCTGTTTCCTGCTTTTCAGCCTCTGCGGGGAAGAATTACTACACTTATGGCTGGTGTTTTGTGTTCAGTATTTCAGAGGCCTCCAGGCAGACTGCTGGTAAGTCTTCTCTGTGTTTCTCATTTAACTCAGGCAGACCTCAAACTCACTGTATAGCTGAGGATAACCTTGAACTTCTGCCTCCAGCATTGCAGTGCTGGAGATCGAACTCCAGAGCTCTGTGCATGGTAGGCGAGCACTCTGCCTTTTGAGCTACATCCTTAGCCTAAGAGTTTGTTTGTTTTTTTTCTCTCTTTTTGATTATAAAACACACAAGTGGCTTGGTGCTGGTGGCGCACACCTTTAATACCAGCACTTGGGAGGCAGAGGCAGGCTGATCTCTGTAAATTCAAAACCAGCTTGGTCTTAAAACAGCTAGTTCCAGAACAGCTAGGGTTGTTATAGAGAGAAAACCTGTCTCGAAAATCAAAAAAACAAAAACAGAAAACCACACAAGCAAGTTGTTCTTTTTAAAAGCTCTTTTTGATATAAATTAATTGGATTTAGTTTGTTCTATTTATCTAATGGTGACAAAGATGATACTCAGGGCCTTGTGAACACTGTGCAAATGCTGTGGCTGAGACCAAGCTCACTCTGGCTGAGCTGTGCTCTGGCCCTTATTTATTTCTGTTTTATGTGCTATTCTCTATTTCCCTAAATATTTTCAGCCACAAAACATCTTTTCCTATAGGTCAAAGCAGATAAAAAGTCTACTGCTGATTCCCCTTAATCTCTTTTAATCTTCAAGTTTTAAGAGAAACCCTTCAATTATGAAAAGTATACATTTTCAATCACAGAAAGTCAGATATACTTAGAAAAAGCAAAAGATAATCTCCCAAATGTTAGGAATGCATTAGCATTTCATTAGTATTTCCTTCCAGTATTTAGAGAGTGGGGTGGAATGGCTAGTGTCCACATGGAGACCAGACTGGGCACAGACTGCTCCTGACAATAGGGAAGGAAGTGTTGGCTACTTCAGGTTAGCTTATGAATTCAGAGGATTTCCTTTCTGATACTTTCGAAACTGATCCCCCAGGAGGATGTGTGTTTTGAATCTTGAAGTTGTAAGCTGCATAAGTAGAATTAGAAGCCTGGTATTTCTGGTATACAAAAGCCAGGTGTCCCCTTTCTTACCCCTTCTGGACTTACTCGCTGGTTGTTGGTGTCAGCTCTGAGGTTCAGGGGAGGCTAGAGGAGAGTGACTGTGTGAAAGGCTGCCATGAATCTTGTTTCCAACTGCAAGAGTAAACTAGGATTGAATAGTGCAGACGAGGCAGAGGTGGGCCTGGTGGAGGTGTTGGGCAGGAAGAACTTACTGTGGATTTGAATGTTGTTTTGAGACAATGTCTTAACCTATAGGCCTGCCCCTACCTCAGCCTGCCACTATCCCTACCTCCTCATTTGTTTTTTTTTTTAAATTTTAAAACAATCTTTTGTTTTGTTTTACATACCAATCCCTCTCCCTCACTTCCTCCCGCTCCCCCCCGCCCCACTTTCCCCAACCCCACTCTCCATCCACTCCTCAGAGAGGGTGAGGCCTCCCATGGGGAGTCAACAAAGTCTGTCACATCACTCGAGGCAGGACTAGGGCCTCCTTCATGTATCTAGGCTGAGCAAGGTATCCCTCCATAGGGAACGGACTCCAAAAAGCCAGTTCATGCACTAGGGATAAATCCTGGTTCCACAGCCAGCAGCCCCACAAGCTGCCCAAGCCACACAACTGTCACCTACATTCAGAGGGCCCAGCTTGGTCCTATGCAGGTTCCCTAGCTGTCAGATCAGCGTCAGTGAACTTGGATTTCGTTTACATGATTTTGTTGAAGGTAAATTATTGCTTAGCGCCCAGCCTGAGAGTGGGTAAACTGGGGTTGCAGGTTTAGCTCAGTGGTAGAGCACTTCCCAGCAAGCACAAGGCTCAGTCCTCAGCTCCAGAAAAAACAAAAACAAAAAGACCTCCTTCTCCACAAATATAAGGTAACTAGCACACACACTTTAACTGGTTGTGGTGGTGCACACCTTTAATTATAGCATTTGGGAGGCAGAAACAGGAGGATCTCAGTGTTCAGGGGCAGCCTGGTCTACAGAGGAGTGAGTTCTAGGACAATTAAGGCTACACAGAGAAATCCTGTCTCCAAACAAATGAACAACAAAGAGTTGGTGAATCGTGACCTCCAGAGCAAATTTGAGGATCATCACTTATCTTAGAAAAATTATTTTGAAGCAGCTACTCCCATTTGTAGGAGGAGGCCGCTAGTTAGTTCCTGGCCACTTAGCCCCAAAATAATCACACAGAAACTATATTAATTAAATTACTGCTTGGCCCATTAGCTCTAGCTTCTTATTGGCTAACTTACATATTAATTTAACCCATCTCCATTAATCTTTGTATCACCACATGACTGGCTTACTGGCAAAGTTTCAGCACATCTGTCTCTGGCGGAGGCTCCATGGCTTCTCCTTGACTCCGCCTCCCTTTTCCCAGCATTCTGTTTAGTTTTCCTCGCCTAACTTTGTTCCCCTATAGCTCTGCTATAGGCCTAAAGCAGTTCCTTTATTAATCAATGATATTCACAGCATACAGAGGGGAATCCCACATCACCTGTTACTGCATTCAGTATTGAATACCAGTTACTGTATTGGTGGAGGTAGGTCTTGGCAGTAGAGACTGGGTAGGTAGCTCCAGAGATGGAAGTATTTGCCTCCACTCTTTGAGAGAAGGAAGTTACCAACTCGTGAACTGGAAGTTGATATATGTGTGCTTTTTGCTTTATCCATGCATTTAACCATTAGCTAGTATAGATTACAATACATCAGACATTTGTTACCTAACACTGATAGGTACAGATTTTCACACTACACTGAGTTGTGAATAACAAGTATTTTCTGCTGCAGACTGTGAAGAAAGGTGTGGAATCTCTCATTGGTACAGATTGGATTCGGCACAAATTTACCAGATCAAGGATTCCAGATAAAGTAAGACCTGTGTCTTTTAAAGAATATTTTCAAGAGTACCTATTTTATAAAATTTTACATTTAAAAAACTATTACATTGTGTATGTGTGCACGTATTGTGTCTACGTTTCCTTCTGCACACGTGTGTGCGCACGCTCTGACTGTGTACTGTGTGGAGGTATAGAGAGGGTTCTGTGGAGTCAGTTCTTTCCTGCCATCGTCTGGCTACTGGGGAGTGGAGCTCAGGTCCCCAGTTGTCAGGCATGGCAGCCAGCACATTCACCCTAGGCGCAGCTCGCAGCCTGCTGGGGCTCCTTTGCTTTTGCGTTACTTGTGCATAGAGATGTAGTAGTGTTTGGAGCACTGTAGGATGGTGACTGTTCTGCCCTGATCCCGTTGGTTTTCATAGGAACGGGCTCTTAATATTTCCCAGTCTATGTGTTCCTGATCATGGTTTTCCCTTTGTATATTATGGTTTTTATCACCACTGTCCTGAGAAATCAGTGAGTCCCATTGAGACTATCATGTGTGACTTTCTATGTGAACTATCGCCGATTGACGCCGATCTTTCTTTTTTTAAGTTTAGATAACACCGACTAAGCCCTCATTAATAATTTATTTTGTCTTGTTTTCATTTGTTTGGGTTTTACTTGCTTTCTTGCTCTTTGATTAGCTAAACTGTTTTGTAAGGTAGTTTAATTATATAGAAGAAAATGATCAGAAAATCACAAGGCTTCCTCTATGCTTCCTCTTTCCAACATATATTTTCCCCAATACTTAACATTTTATGTTGATATAGAGCAGTTATTAAAATAGATAAAATATGAAGGCCATCATTTATACTAGGGGTCATTCTTTATGCTGTGTATCCTGTGGATTTTGATAAGTATACAGTATCATGTATTCAGTATCCACGTGTCACATAGAAACCATGCATTGTGCCACCTGTTAACTTCCACCCATGACTTCTAAACCCTAGCAACCCGTGATCTTTTTGACTTATTTTGTGGTTTTTACCTTGCCCTGAATCTCACATTCTTAGAATCGTATAGCCTGTGCATAAGGTTTTGCCGGACCTTCTCATGGTTTAGTCATTTATTTCATCTTATGGCTGGATAGCAGTCCATGCCAAGGGTTTATAGTCTGCTTGTGTTCTCTCCTACGGAAGGACATTCTGCTTGCTTCTAGTAGGGGCAATAATGCAGCTGTGTGAGCACTTGTGTGCAGCTCTTGGTCTGGCTCTTAGTTTTTGGTGTCAGATATGTTTTGTCTACATATTTGAAAGCACAGTGGCATAATAAAGACCAGTCAGCCATAGCTTTATGTTTTCCTTTCTACTGGGTATTTCTTTTTAGGTTTTTAAATTGTGTTTTATGTGTACAAGTGCTCTGGCTGCCTGTATGTGTGTGCACCATGTGAGTGCCTGGTGCCTGGGAATGTCAGAAGACCTCAGCAGACTCTGGAAATAAAGAAATAGAGTTAGTATGGCTGTGAGTGTCATATGGATGCTGGGAACTGAACCTGGTCCTCTGCAAAGGCAACAGTGCTCCTGACTGCTGAGCCACCTCTCCAGCACCGCCCCTTATTATTTTTTTTTATATGATAAAGTATAAAGGACAGAATATCTCACTTGTCCTCAGTTTCTGGTTGTGAGTTTTTTAACTCTTGGGAGATTTGTTCACACTGGCTGCCCTGATTGGGCACTGGAGCCTGCACTGTTCTTCAGGTTCTTGCTGTCTAAATCCTTTCACATTATCTAGGGCTCTTGCTTTGTTCAGAGTTAAAAACCAAACCGAAACCTTTACCTGTGTGGTATTTTTCTTTTCTCCGTCCCTCCTCTCCAGAAAGGGTTTCTCTATGTAGCCTTGGCTTTACTGGAGCTCACTCTGTAGACTAGAGATCCACCTACCTCTGCCTCCCAAGTGCTGGGGTTAAAGGTGTGGGCCACCATCGCCCAGCTGCTTTTTCTTGAAGTATGTGATTCTTAAACTTCATCTGAACTCTTCAGTTTGAGGTTGAATATTACATAAAGATTAGGTATGAGATCCCTATTCAGTTTTGTTCGTATGTTGGTGTGTGTTCATTTCTGAGAGAAGGAATAGGAAATGTATAAAAATTGTACTTCTCCCTTCCTAGGTGTTTCAGCCTAAACCTGAAGATCATGAAAAATATGGTGGGGACCCCCAGCACCCTCATAAACTACACATTGTTACAAGAATAAAAAGTACAAAAAGGCGTCCGTACTGGGAAAAGGATACAATCAAGATGCTTGGACTGCAGAAGGTATGAGCAGTCCTTACCGTCATGGCAGTCTCAGTGTGCTCAGTCTCATGGTGCTAAACCCACACTACGTGTAGTTGTTATTTCTCATGTTTAATGCGCTACTTAGTGTGACCTACTTAGAAGTTACCTTAGGAAGGATATGCCTTCAGTTTGATGTTCCACTGAAGTGGTACTACTGCCTGTTAAATTGATCTATGCTATTGTTCCTCTTGTTCATAGGCACACACCCCTCAAATTCACAAGAACATCCCTTCAGTGAACGCAAAGTTGAAAGTAGTTAAACACTTGATACGTATCCAGCCCCTGAAGCTGCCACAAGGACTTCCCACAGAAGAGACCATGTCTAGCACGTGCCTCAAAAGCACTGGGGAGTTTGTGGTACAGTGGCATCTGAAGCCTGTGGAGCAGGAAACAAAGTCTTGATGTCACACGGCTGCAGATTACAAACTGCAGTTAGGAGGAAATGTTTCTCATTAAAGTGTATTTCAGTCTAGCCGTTTCCATGACGGAAGCTGTTGTGATTCTTTCTCAACATACAGACTTTAGGAGTTCTGATGTTACTTGGTTAAATTCTCTCCGTTTGTCCCCTAAAAATTTTACTCCATGGTGGGCAAGAATGGCATTGTTTTAACATCTAACTTTAGGCCCCTAACGCTTTAACTATCGTTATCTTTTTGTAGAAACTGCTTTCTTCCTTGGTTGCTTTCTCGTTGAATCTACAGATGTTGGAGTCAGTCCTGTGTCACTGTAACAAAGTCCCCAAGCTGGGTAGCCTGTCAAGCAAGGGGGTTTGGGTTTACTTTGGTCCTAAGCCCTGAAAAGTCCGAGCCAGGGCAGCATATCTCATGAGGACCTTCTGCAGGGTTCTAGTATGGTAGGTGACATCTCACAGTTGTTGTTTTTTTTTTTAATTCTATTATTCATTTTCATATAAATTAGCATTCTAAAACATTGAAATAGAAACACTAAAATACAGTATTGCACATAGCGATCTTTGTTAAATGTCCTGTTACTTCATTGAAGAGTGGTAATATACACATGGGAAGTACTGAGGGATAGGAGAATTGCAAAAGAACAACAGAAGAAAATAAAACACTACTGCTCCTCTGCATAAATACCAAGTAAAAGGAAAGAGGTCGTACTTTACATAAATACAAGTATAGCTGTGATTTAGAACATTATGTATCTCTTTAAGTTGCTTTTCATAATTGGTTTGTAGTAGCAATAAATTTTCCCCCTTTCTACTCCTATAACTTTTAACCAATATTATTAACAGCCATTGAAAAGAACAACTATCACTGTTATTCAAAACCCTCTTAATGTGTTATGAGTTTACTTCAAAATATGCTCGGAAAGAATGGGAAACTCCCCTGTCTTCCCTGACAGCAGAGTGAGTAGATCCCTTCCCTGGAACCCTTTGGATGCAGGATGAAAGCATCTTACCTCCCAGCTGTAAATCACCGGCTGTAACACACGGGCACAGCAGTCATGCCAAAACACTCAGGCAGGCATTGCACTTCACAAGGTCCAGATAGATCTGTTTCATCTATTTTTTATGATAGTTATCAAAAAAAGTTTTACAATTTCATGAGTTTCACTTACTCAAATTTCTTGTGTGTGTGTGTGTGTGTATGTAGTATCATAATGTAAGATACAAAGGAATGTCTTTTGATTTCATTTACCTCTGCTCCAGACCAGTTTTCCAGGGGGTCTCAAGGGACATATTATAGAGAGCACTTCAGAGTGGGGACAGCATGACACACAGACACTACTTACTTCTCAATAGAAACTGTGTGAGAAGTGAGTAGAGACAAAGACTTCAGCAGGAATAACATTCACCCACAAGTCCAGTCACAGCAGTGTGGAGTTCTGCTTGTTAGCGGAAGGGAAGATGCTGTGACAAGGGAGAGAATCTCACCAAAGGAAACCATAGGTTAAGGTTTAGTGCGTTCAGAGTTAGTGCTGCTTAGATGCAACACACAGTTTTTATGTCAGTGGTAAAAGAGATCACAAGCAAGTTCGGAAGCAAGAGCCAGACAGGGTGCACACACCCTTAATCCTGGCACTTAGAAGGGAGCCAAATGGACCTCTTAGGAGTTCGAGGCAGCCTGGTCTATACACTGAGTTCTATGCCAACCGAGACTATGTAGTGGGACCCTGTCTCAAAACAAACAAAAGACTGAGCAAAAGAGGAAGCAAGAGTGAAGGGAGGAGGCACACTCACTTTGTGACAGCCTGCTCTCTATGCTGGACATTAATCCCTTCTGCCTGTGATGGTTCCAAGATCCAGTCACCTTCCACTAAGTCAACCCCATAAACATCCTACTACATGGCACACAGACAACACCGTAACAGGTTCAAGTGAATTCCAAAGCTGGCTAAAAGAACAAAGATGCCAGTAGAGGCAGGAAACGGGGCGTGGCTAGAGCAGCACTCTATGCCTCTGTGCCTGGGACATGAACATAGATGGTTTCATCTCATCTGTAAAGTACAGAAGTTGATATGAGATGTCCTCTGTATGCATTGCTTTTATTTGTTCTGGAATTGCAGGTCTAATTTAGCTGGAACTGTATTATTGCACTCTGTCAAGATAAACCTTCACTTCTGTGTAAATTTTTCCTGTTGGAGCAAGGGTATGTATGAAGTAAAGGTGGTTTAGCAGTTATTCAGCAGGCCGTTCTGTTTTGTGTATTAAAATGGGTAGTGTTTGTACTTGTAAAAATCCTCTGTCAGTAATTCAGATTGCTTTTTAAAGAAAGAGAAGAGAGGAAAAAAAAATAGCTCAGCAAAGTCTTATCCTGGGACCTGGGTATGCTCCAGAAAAATCCTGGTTAAAAAAAAAAATAAAACAAAAACAAAACTAATCATGCCAGGGCTTGCTCGTTAATCCCAGTGCTGAGAAGGGACAATACATAGCTTAGCCTGCTAACCAAGTCCCAGGCCAGTGAGAGACCTGGGTGCTTGAGAAATGGCAAATAAGGTTGTCTTCTGGCCTTCATGAGCATATGCACCAGTAGACACATATACATAAAGAATAGGAAGAGATGACTCGGCTTAAGAACACTGGCTGCTCTTCCAAAGGGCCCAGGTTCAATTCCCAGCACCCACATTGCTATTCACAACTGCCTGTAACTCTAATTCCAGAGGATCTGGCATCCTCACATAGACATACATGCAGGCAAAACCCCAACATATATGTACACACATACATAATAAATTAGAATAGGAAGAAATCTCAGTTTTTTTTAATTTATTTATTATGTACACAATACTCATCCTGCCTGTATTTCTGCAGGCCAGAAGAGGGCACCAAATCTCATTACAGATGGTTGTGAGCCACCATGTGGTTGCTGGGAATTGAACTCAGGACCTTTGGAAGAACAGGCAATGCTCTTAACTGCTGAGCCATCTCTCCAGCCCAAGAAATCTCAGATTTTTTGAAAGATTTTTTAACTTATGTGTATGCAATGTTTATTTGGCCTCTTGTGTCTACCCCAGCCCACTGTGCCCTCATCTTAAATTCCTACATATGCAAAGACCCTATTTTTAAGAAACATTTAGTAACGTGTATGTGTGTGGGATGTGTACGTGAGTGTAGGTGTGTGAGGAGACCAGAGATGGCGTCAGACGCTCTGGGTCTGGGGTTACAGGTGACTGAGAGCCACCTGTTGGGGGCGCTGAGCACCAAGTGTGTGACCTCTGGAGAACAGCATGAACTCTGAATTGCTGGGCTATCTCTCCAGCCCAGGAGAATCCTCTCGTTTTCTTGCTCAGATACCTGGAGAAGTAGGAAGTGCTAAGAATTCTAGGGGAGATTCAGTGAGAAGCCTGTAACAACTCGTTAGTGGAAAACCTGCACTCCAGTGGCCATGTATTTTCCTTTGCCCCTGTAGGGTTCAGCTCGGCACACCAGCATATGCATGTTCATTTGCTAGTGTCCAGTCACAGATCTTAATGCTAAATACTGCATCAAGGCCAAAGTGTCACTTGGACAACAGGCACGAAACTGGATTTTATTTATGAATAAGCCCAAAGGCAATTGCAATTTTAATTCTACGATTATTGAATGACTGGTATGTATATGTCCTGGAGCCCAAAGACCACTTTAAAATGTCAAGTTGGAGGCCTGCCTGAATACCACAAGAAAACGTGTTCCTGCCTACAGTGGGTTTGAGAGCATCTGTATACATAGGAACCACTTTGTCCTCCCCCTGGTGTTAATGTTAATATAGAGATCAAGAGAAGCTACACTGATGTTTGGGGATTTTTTTTTGTTTTGTTTTCATTAAAAAAGTCACGGAGTAATAAATATTAAAATTAAATTCAATAGCCTACAACTGGATGGTTGTTGAGTTGAATATTTAGAAGTGAAAATGTCTAGAGAAGAAACAGTCCAGGGCATAGGAAATGGGGCTCTGTTGTTGCACAAGTGAAGCTGCTTTTTAAGGCACTTGCTTTCTCTGAGTCAGAAGTGCGGTGATAGCAAAGCTGGGTAGACTGCTCAGAGCCGTGCTTCTCAGCCTTCCTAGTGCTGCAATCCTTAAATGCAGTTCCTCATGTCATGGTGACCCCCCAACCATAAAATTATTTTTGTTGCTACTTTCTAACTCTAATTTTGCTCCTGTTATGAATTGCAATATAAAATCTGTGTTTTCAGATAGTCTTAGCGACCCCTGTGAAAGGAAGGGTCTTTCCACCCTCAAAGGGGTCATGACCCACAGGTCCAGAACCACTGGCTTAGAGTCTCACAAATCTGCAGTAAATAGTTCCTACTGATGTTGGGTTCTCAGCATTAAGATTGAGCAGGGCCCTGCTTCCAGTCTCTGCGATTATTGGCAGAATTCACTTCTGTGTGATTGTAGAACTGATGGAAAGCCACCTCTTCCAAACCAACACTGGGGAGACTAGCAAGATGGATATTATTAAGTACATAAAGCATCTTGATCATGTTCTACTGGCCAGAATCAAACCACAGATCTTGTCCCATTTCAAGGAAGAGAGGGGTTACATGCGTGACTTGCAGGAGTCTACCGGTTGAAACAAGTCCATCCGGTGAGCACTGGCTGGCGTGTTCCTGTGTCAGTTCCAAGTCTGTGCTTTGATATATGGCAAGGGGCAGTACACCCCAAGAGTTGATATATGGCAAGGGGCAGTACACCCCAAGAGTTGTGTGGGTGGCAAGCTCTTCAGATTGAGGTTCCTCTGCTTCACGTGGTTGGTCTCAAGACCTTGTAAGGACTGGTTCCTTAGTCCTGACTTCATGTCTCTAAGGATTGCTTCATTTGGATTTATCTGCTTTGGTCTATATTTGTCTGGCCAGAGGTTTGGTCTGGCCTCTAGACCAAAATGGTCTGACCATTTCCAAATATGAGTCAGATATAAAGTCAGGTGGTTGTGGTGCACGCCTTTAATCCCGGCATATGGGAGGAAGAGGTAGGCAGATCTCTGTGAGTTCAAGGGCAGCCTGGTCTGCAGATCTAGTGTCAAGACAGCCAGGGCTACACAAGGAAAGAAATCCTATCTTGAAAAACAAAACAAAGAGTCAGATATAAAACACTGGTCCCTAAATAAAAAAGGTTACCCTTAAAATGGCATCCAGCAAACTGAGAACTGATCTGTGCGTTATTTCTGTCTACTTTTACTTTTGTCTACTTTTGTTTTTGTTTTCTTTGAAATTATTAAAATATGGAACAAGTAGTCGTAGGCACTAAGTAATTCTTCATATTCTCATTGCTAGCTTCCTTGTATGAAAAAATTGTTAGTCGATAGAGGTAATTATACCAAGTGCAGTAATTACAGAGAAATGCAGATGCTTCTGTGTTCATATGATAGATATGATCAGGTATTATAGTGCAGACCTGTAATCCTAATGTTGGTGAGATTGAGGCAAAAGATTTATGAGTCTGAGGCCAGCCTTGGCTGCACAGCAAGGCCATTTCTCAGAAGCACTTATATCAGATGGTGCATCAAAGAAAATTCAAACAAACTTTATCAAAACAACACACGGTAGGGGATGTAGGAGGGAGATCTGCTGACCTCATAGCAGTTGAGAATGAATGGAAGGGGGAAAGAGAGGCTGGGGCTTGATATCAGCTCCCAGGGTGTGTCCTCCGTGGCTAGAAGACCGTTTGAAAATGCTACCTCCTCCTGTTGATGCCAGGTTGGGGCCAAGCCTTTAACATGTGGGCTTGGGTGGGGCATTCTAGATCCAAATGATAGCAACTCCATTCACCCCCCATTTTGAGAAAATTTTTAAAGTGAAAGTTCAACTTTCCAATGGAAAACCTGACCCATGATCATTATCTCCAAGAGGAGCACAGGCAGCAAAGCTGAAGAAGACTGAGGTGGGTGGAGACACAAGAAAATTTAATGGTGCCGTATTTGGGGATTAACATCTTAAATTCCCGAGAATTCGCTATTGTGCTACAGATGGTGACTGAGATAGTTCGATTGTGATTCAACAGCCGTTCTAGGAGATTCTGCAGCAGCCTGGCACAGAGGCAGGAGGCATTATAGACTTGTGTTTTTCAGTCAGAGATGTAAACAGGAAGCCCTGGAAGGATGCTCCCTGCCTTGTGGAGCAGAGGTTGTCAGTACCTCTGTGTCCCCGAGCCTCTCAATGGAATTCTCGCTTGATCTGCCTGCTTGTGTCTGAAACTCTTGGTCTTGGAAGTTTGGACCAGTGCCCTATATCTGTGCTTGTGTAGAAGCCACACCCTCCCCACCCAGAGGAAGACACCGCCACCCAGTGGCTTTCAGAGACTCTAGTCCTGCGCCATACAGTTAGTTAATTCTGAGGTGAATGTCCCGCACACTTCCACATGGCTTTCCTGCAAGGCTGAGTCCCACTGCGCACTAGAGTGGTTGGCTTGGTGACACCTTTCACTATTTTCTCATCCCTTATCACTGAACCACTTTAGAACTGTTTTCTGTGTCCCCCTCCCCAACATAAACTATTTGCACCCACATTTTTGTCACAGGTCTGGTCCTGAGGGAACCAAACCAAGAGGCCTTTAATATCTGGCCCTCTATAGGACTTCTCTCAGTGTGTCGGTCAGAACAAGAACCCCAGGCACACAGATTCAAGGTGTAAGCCAGTGTACTACTTCCAGTTTTATTAATTACTGGGAGCTTATCTGGCTTACACAGTAGCTGACATCAAAGGGGCTGATGTTGAATGAAATCAACGTTTCCAGGGGAAAGTCCAAAAGAAATCATGCAGGGAGGAGAACAAAGACATTCAATAGCTGGGAAAGCTTTGGCTTTGTCGAATCCTAAGAGATGATTACACAGCAGGTGTGATGGCCCACACTTGTAAGACCAGGACTTGAAAAGCAGAGGCAAGAGAATCTATGAGTTTGAGGGCAGTTTGGGATATAGAGTGAGACCTTGTCTCAAAAACAGTGATTCCTGGTTCTAATTTTGGGTGGACTGGGTAGACTTTGGGCAGAAATGGTTTACCTGACTCTTTCCAAAGTAACCAAAGGAAGGATGATAAAATTTTGGCTCCTTCTCAGCAAGAGGGGGGACAGGCAGAAAATGTCCAACAAGAACAAAAAAACTGTCAGACAGTGGTGGCACACACCTTTAATCACAACACTCGAGAGGCAGAGACAGGCGGATCTCTGTGAGTTCGAGGCCAGCCTGGTCTACAGAGGAAGTTCCAGGACAGGCTCCAAAGCTACAGAGAGAAACCCTGTCTCAAAGAAAGAAAGAGAGAGAAGAAAGGAAGGAAGGAAGGAAGGAAGGAAGGAAGGAAGGAAGGAAGGAAGGAAGGAAGGAAGGAAGGAAGAACAAAAGACCTAGGAGTCACTTGGCAGGGGTACCAAAGCTTCACAACCCAACACATTATTGTGTCTTCTCTTGAAGGGGCAACCAAAATCCACAGCCAGCAGCCTTCATCTCCTCTGAGACAGAAATATCTCATAAGCCCTAGCAATTGGGACAAAAACTGGGAAACAGACAAAGGTTCACTTCTTATTAGTAATTCTGCTAGGCACAGTAGAGGTTCAAATCATGGTCTAAAATGAAGCCTGGCCAGAACAGGCACTTGCCATGTGCCATGATGTTCATATTGACAGCAATGAAATTGTACATATGTCTATGACTATTTCTTAGGAACCATATGTGGACTTAGGGTCTTTTCTTTCTTCTTTGTGATAAAGATGGAACCTGGAGCCTTGCACATGCTAGACAAGAGCTCAACAACTGAACTATATCCCCACCTCTCTTCCTTCTTTCCTTCCTTTCTTTTGCTTGCTTTTATTAAAAAGTTTAGCAATGAACTTTCTTTCATAATTCTATCTATTTGTTCCTATTGAGTGCAATGGGCTAATATTAAACTTTGAAAGAGGGGCCAGTTGAGTTCCACGTCAATGCGCCTCTGCCTAGAAGCCATGTCTTTTATAGAATTTGGCTCGGGCAATAAGATCATCAACTAAATCAGCTTCTATGTCTGCAGGAGTAACAATGGTTTCCAGTCCTGACTTAAAAGCAGCCAGACCACCTGAAATGAAACACAGAGGTTTAGATTCCAATATTAGCTGTCAGTAGACATAAAACATGAGCTCCCAGGATATTAACTCTCCACCCTCCGGGCAAATATTCCAGAGTAACAAGGTTTCTGTCTCTCTTTACATAGCACAGATCTGATAGAACTAATACAAGATTGTGACATTTTCTCATCTAGTCAACAATTCACTTCTTCACTCATTCATGTTTGTTTTTTTCATGATTATTATCTGTACAGTGTTCTGCCTGCATGTATGCCTGCAAGTCAGAAGAGGGCACCAGATCTCATTACAGATTGTTGTGAGCCACCATGTGGTTGTTGGGAATTGAACCCAGGTCCTCTGAAAGAGCAGCCAGTGCTTTTAACCACTGAGTCATTTTTTTCCAGGCCCCTCATTCATAGGTTTTAAAACACCCCTGAGTGCCAGAAAAGGCTCCTCACTGTGTGCAAGATACACACGATGTATTCATTCCTCGTGGAGGCCTGTGTACATGCATGCACTATTTTACCCTAGAAGTTTGTCTTCAATCATCATTAGTATATTTAAATGAATTGTACTTTATGCTCATATTCTCCTTCCTACCTTCGAGGACCTTGAGATAGAAAATTCTTTGCTCAGAGTTCAGACTGTTAAAGTGTGGAAAGAGAGAATAATGTGAATATACAAATCATGATCCTGTAAGAGAAACTGAGGAATTGGTGTGGCTGGATGGATAGAAAGAAAAAAACAAATGAGTCCAAGAAGAAAAATAATCATTTTTTTTCCTGGCTATGATGACTGGCTATAGCAGTGTCTCTAAATATATATATACATACATACATACATACATACATACATACATACATACATACATAAAACGAAAGCAAAAGGAACATATGGTGGCGGGGCTAGTGAGTGGTTTCCATCAGGGAGCTGCTGAACTCGAGGGGCTCTGAGTTCAGCCAAACAGAAATTTTCACTTAGACTTCTTGGGGTAACTGAAGCTCTAACATTGCAGAGTAAACGTTTATTCAAGCAATTTGGAGAATAGTTAATAGTGTTGGATCAGGGGGAAAAGCTATGAGAAGGTAAACACTTTTTAACTATTGTGTTAATGTTTAAGGTGTCATCCAGTGGCTTACTAGTTGGCTAGAAGGACAATAAGAAAGCCAACATCTTGTAGGAGGGCTAAGGGTGTTAAGACATGCATGGCTCAGAGGATGCTAAGGCACTCTTTAAGATGGGCTTCCTCCCCGTCAACCCAGTGGGGATGCTTCTAGGGCACATTTGCTGTTAGGAGTCTCATTCACCGCTCATTTAGATACAGCTCTAGACATAAAGCCTACCTTTGAGGTGCTGAGCTGAATTCCATGTGGGAAATTTTCTCTGGATTGCCTTAATCTTCTCTGCTAGAATCCCAACAGACTGTAGAAGGTGTTCTTTGCTGTCCCAAGAGCCAATAGGATGGTGCATTTTATCAAGCTGGAAAATCCAAACAGTTGTATTGGTATCTGGGCAAGGTGGCACAGTTTCCACTGTTCCTAGGTCTCCCTCTTTGGATTTAAGTTCAAACACTGGGTTCAGCATCTTTCATTCCCGCCCCCCCCCCACACTTTGTATTCAAATTCAAATGCTGGCTTCAGCATCTTTCCTTTGATCCACAGAAGGCTATATACTCCAATGTATTGTCTTTTACAGCGAGAGTCAGAGAAATACCAGTTTGGGATAAGCTCACTTGGGGCTTTCTGATAAGCAAAAGAAGGAAGGAGGAGGAGGGTGAGAAGGAAAATATGTTTCAAAACGAATAGTAACTACTATCCAACCCCTAGACATTTACAATGAAAATAATTATGTAACCAAGTCAAATAAAACATTGTTTCTGCTAGACTTGGAGATATAGGTAACTAAAGAGGCGGAGGCAGGAGAGCTACCACAAGCTCTAGGCCAGCGTGGGCTACTAAGCAAGTTTCAGCTTGGCCAGAGTTACAGAGTGAGTTGCTGCTTGACTCAGAACCAACAAACAAAAGACCTGGAAAAAAATATCTAGATAATGAGGCTCCCCTTCCTCCAGTTAATCCAAAGGAACAAAGGTAGCTGAAGAGGGGCTCAATTATAGTATTTCAATTCACGTTCATGAGTTTTACTACTTCAGGAGCCCCAAGAAGACATTTATTATTATTATTATTATTATTATTATTACTTAAGGGTTAATAGTAACCTTTATGAACTTTTCCCAATTGAAGTATAGTTCATGTGGTTTATAATATCTATAGATATAGGTATAGTTGATACATTGTAGTTATGAGACACAGGAAACACTTTAAAGAAATTCTAGTCCTTGAGTGAAACACCACAGATATGTCACAGAGCAAAGTGTACCGCATTCCCTAAGCTCAGGCACTCGGATGTTCATGTCCTGAAATGGACTTTGAGTTTGGGCTGAACTTCTGCAAGGAGAGATAGAGCTGGGCTGATGGAAAGTCTCTGGCTATCTACCTGCATCAAACCAAATTTCTGCCCCCTATGGTCCCAGCCATTTTGCAGGACAACTCCACCATGGCTTTCTCTGGAGATGATGGCGGCGATGATAGCGGGGTCGATGCAGTATCTCTGTCCCACTTCTTTGATGAGGATGCGGTAAGGCTTGATGGCTTTCAAGTCCATCTCGGCAAACATTTCGGAACCGTGGACCCCTATGTCAAAAGAAAAGAAACCATTTCCTCTACTCCAGAAAAGGACGGGTTCTCAGAGTTTACTAATTCAGCCTCAGCTTCTGATCACACCCACAGCTCAGGACGATCATTCCAAGACCGTTCTTAGGTCAGTCGGACCTCTAATTGCAGAAACCTAGGCAGGTCCACCAACTCCTGTTGGAGTCGCTGCGCTTGTCTCTCTGCTTCCTGCCTTACTAGAAGTCAGTGGAGCCACTGCCACCAGCCAGTTCTGTGCCGGAGGATGTGACTCCTTGCTGAGCCTCTGGTCCGTGCCTTGAAAACATGGGTTTAAACGCGGCCTTGCGTGGAGAAGATTTTGGAATGGAATTGCAGAGGAGGGACATGTCAAGAGCAAGAGACTCTGCTTGCCTTAGAATACTCATGCTGCAGCACGAACCAAACACAACAAAGTCAGAACTGAGCCTTTTATTTGAGGAATGGTTTTGCTGTATCAAAATCAACACACCTTGACATTTGGAAAAAATCAGGAAGAAAACAAAAAGTGGTTAGGTTGGCTAGGGCGCTTTTGTTTTATTTTGTTTTGTTTGTTTGTTTTTGTTTTTAGACAGGGTTTTCCTGGTTGGCCTAGCACTCAAAATATAGAGTATAGCCTCAGATCCATTTCTTTCTGCCTTGGGAGAGTTAGGTTTAAAGGTGTGCACCACCATATCCAGCGTACTTTTTTAAGTTTTAATTTTGATTCATGATTGTTATTGTAATGTCGGCCCCTTTTCAAAACCAATTACCTCCTAAGGAAAACTTTGTAAATGATAGTGGGAATGATGGCCAGGACCCTGCTCTCTTTGTACTTACCACAGTTCATCAGATTATTGATGTCACAGGGGGCCCCAAAAGTCTCCATAGTCATGATGTCTCCATAGCAACCATGGTAAAGTCGAGCATGCAGATGAGGGTTCATAGAATGAGTGAGGGGGTGTGAGCCCCTGGAAGTGCCTGGAAGGCAAATGATGATCTATGTAAATCCTGTGAGAAAACACTGCTGGATTTGGCTGACTACACACCACACACACACACACACACACACACACACACACACACACACAAAGTTATGCAAGAGTAGAGACCATAATTTATTCCTGCTCAACTCCTTTTTCTACCAATAATTCATCAGTCAGTCAAGGCAAAAATTTGATTCCAAACTGTTTTAACTTCTAGGCGTTATTCCAGAACACAATGGAAATACGTGTGAAAATCAGTGCATATAGGTTTTATAATGTCATGTATGTTTATATATATCAAGAAATATAGAATAGGTACTGTTTACATAGTATTCACTGTTGTAGAATATGTTTCCCCTGTGAAGTCATGTCTTTGTTGAGGTGTCTTCTGATTGGTTTAATAAAGAGCTATATGGTCAATAGCTAGACAGGAAGAGGTTAGGCAGGACTTCCAGAGACAGAGAGGATTCTGGGAAGAAGAAAGGTGGAGATGCCAAGAGATACAGAGCAAGCGGGATGGATGCACAGGAGGAAAGGTCACAGCCACAGTCATGTACCAGAATGTAGGTTATCATAAATGGGTTATTTTAAGTTATAAGAGCTAGTTAGGAAGAAGCCTAAGCTATAGGCCAAGTTTTCATAATTAATTAAGTCTCCGTGTCATTATTTGGGAATTGCTGGGACACAGAAAGACTTGTTACTATTCACATTGCATTAAATATTAAAAATCTTATAAATCATATAAAGGGGCTGGAGAAATTGCTCAGCAGTTAAAAGCACTGGGTGCTCTTCCAGAGGTCCTGAGTTCAATTCCCAGCACCCACATGGTGGCCTACAACTATCTCTAGTGGGATCTGATACCCTCTTCTGTCATAAAGGCACACATGCAGATAGGTCACTCATATATAAAATAAATCTTAAAAATTTAAATATCTTCTAAAGTTGATTTAAAATACAAGAGATGTGTGGGTTGCTATGCAAATCATATTCCATTTTATTAGGAATAGGGATGGACCATTCTCAGATTTTCATATTCACAGGAGTCATAAAACCACCACACTGATACTTAGGAACAACTGTACACCAGAGCGAAGGAATAATGGACTCCATAATACAGATGCACATAAAATCTAAGGTACCTGGTTTGGGAATGAGGCTACAGAATAAAGACATCTATGCAGAAACTGACCCCTTCTTCCTGCTCCGCGACCACTATGGTGGAAACTGGAGCTACAGACAGTTGTGAACCATCATGAGATACTGGGAATCAGGCCTGGGTCCTCTAGAAGAGCAGTCACTGCTCCTAACAGCTGAACCATCTCTCCAGCCCGAGACAAAAGAGTTTGTTGTTATAAATTTGCTCTAAAAGACTCCAACCAAACATATGCATGTCACATACAGATATGTATGTGCATGAACACACATGCATGCGTGCATACACACACACACACACACACACCAAACTTCAAAGCCAAACAAAGTAGGCGAGGTGGGGGGAGGCTTGGTAAAATAAGAGAGGCAAAGGGTTGAAGCTGTAAAAGCTTGTTATGGGTTTGGGAAAGCTTACTATACAATTCTCTGTTTTGTAGGTTTGAAATTTTCTACAGCTAAAATAATTTATTTTATTTTAGCTAAAAGAAGTTTTAGAGCCCGGCGGTGGTAGTGGACGCCTTTAATCCCAGCCCTCGGGAGGCAAGTGGATCTCTGTGAATTTGAGGCCAGCTCTTGTAGACCTAGTTCCAGGACAGGTAGGACTGTTACATAGAGAAACCCTGTCTGAGGAAAAAAAAAAAAAAAAAAAAGAATTTTTAGGCCAGGTGGTGGAGCTCAGAACACATCAAGTAGAGCGCTGGCCTAACTTGTGTCAAGCTCTGGGTTTTATCACCAACAAGACATAAACTGGGAGTGGAGGAACACATCCGCAATCCCCACACTCAATAGCATTAGGGGATCGGGAGTTAAGGGCCATTCTAGGCTACAAGGTGGAATTCAAGCTTTAGCTACTGTGACACTACTGGAATGGGGCTTATTGCAGGGCTTATCGAACAAAGTTTCAATCCTCAGTACCCAAAAATTTGCTTTAATCAGCAAGCCTTTTTTGTTCACCTATATTAAAAAGGTGAACAAAATCATCCTTACACTTTGTTCTTGGCCCCTGATTCCTTACATTACTATAAATATATCGACAGGCTCACTATCTATTAACAGAGAGGAGGCCTTTGTCATGTTTACTGTGTAGCCTGCATCCCACAGACTTCAAAGCAACCTGGGATACTTATTAAAAAAATGTTTGCCCTGGGGCTCCTCAATACCATGTATATTGACTCAGAAATGTTGACCCCCCCAAGGCCAAGTAGCATTCTTAGTTAATATTTTATTTGTTTGTTTGTTTTCAAGACAGGGCTTCTCTGTGTAGCTTTGGAGCCTGGACTAGCACTTGCTTAGCAGACCAGGCTGGCCTCGAACTCACAGAGATCCACCTGCCTCTGCCTCCCGAGTGCTGGGATTAAAGGCGTGCGCCACCATTGCCCCTCAGGTGACTTTCATGCATGCTTGAGAATCGTTGCTTTAAGAGACCTGCAATATGATCGTGAGCTTGTGCTAACATCAACACACAGGTCTTTTTAAGATTGGTCATCCTTCACTTGTACACAGATCATACGGTGGCTCATAATTAATTCACTGGCTATACAACTCTGCAATTAAAAATGAGTAAAAACTTTAAAAACATGTTGCTTTGCTTTTGACCAAAAGTAACTGCAAATTATTGCTCTTGGGTTGGGCTCCCGTTTCCAAACTTAGAAGGAAGACTTTCAAAGAACTCTCTTCTCAGTCTATCATGACAACTGAACACTGCTTACAATTGCTCTTCATTTTTCTTAAACTACCGTTTCCACATTTTCTTTCCTTATATCTGTCTGTCTGTCTATCCATCTATCTTTTGTTGAGACAAATTCTCACTCTGTAGTGAGAATTTCAAACGTGTGGCACTTCTTTGGCATTAGCCTCCTGAGTGCTAGGGTTACAGGTGTGAGACACCACACCTGGTTCATCTCTTCTTGTCCAAGATCCCTTTCTGTCCCACTAACCTTCTCCAGGACCAGGGTTCTAGTCCCAGCACCCACACAGTGGTTCATAGCCATCTGCAATTACAGTTTTGGGGTATCCAATGCCCTCTTCTGTCCTGCACAGGCAGGCACATGGTGCACAGACATATACAGGCAGGCCAATCACCCATATACATATAGTAAAATAATTGCAAACGTTTAAATAAATCTTCTGTTCTGGCTTTACCAACCGGCTCACTTTATCACAAATACTTCATCTCCACACAGGGCTTTTACTAAGTCGTTTCTTCCATCCAGCAGGCTCTTCCCTTCTCATAGGGATCACCATGCCTCCCTCACTCTTTCCATGGCCTCCCCCAAGGCTTTCAGGTCTGAACGTCCTCGATAGATGTGAACTTTTCATTCTCAGCTCCCACACTCATGGATTTTCCCTCTCCTTATACTCATCTAATAACTCTCAACCCACTACCTGGAGTCGAGAATTTTCTCTTCATGTGCCATTCTCCTCTTTCTTCATAAGAATGCACCAAGTAGGTGCATTGTCAGAGATACATAGAACAATTAGTATTTAATTATTTTAAATCCTCACTAATATCTCCTTTGTGCGCTTAGCAAACAGAAAACACTCCTAAGGATAAGCAGTTGGCCTAGGCTAGGGAGGTAGCTCAGTTGCTGTGCTTATTGGGCTAGCTTGACTGCCAGCCTAGCCAAATCATAAACTCCAGGTTCTGTGAGAGGCCTGACCCAATCTCAAAAAAGAAAAAAAAGGTGGAGAATGATTGAGGAAAACACTTGATGTTGATTTTAACCTCTCCTTCTGTGTGTGTGTGAGCATGCATGCACACGCGTGCGCACATACCCCGTACATATATTTATATGCATACCTGAATGGACACACACACACAAAGAAAAGCAAAGACAAGAAATAAGCAGTTGGTTAATGGCCAAGCAAGTCCAGGAGAGCCCACTCTTCTATTGCATATAATCATTGTTCTTTCTGACTATGTTAGAAAACAGACACCCTGGAATAGGGACTTTAATGGACACACACACACAAAGAAAAGCAAAGACAAGAAATAAGCAGTTGGTTAATGGCCAAGCAAGTCCAGGAGAGCCCACTCTTCTATTGCATATAATCATTGTTCTTTCTGACTATGTTAGAAAACAGACACCCTGGAATAGGGAAAAATGCCAATCAGTTACTTACCAATGAGGGCAACCAGTCCCCAGAACACCGCCAAGGGTAGCATGCTGGCGACTCTTATCCTTTGGGACCTGTTCTGCTTTGAAACAGAAACAGATTACTCTTAAAACATGAAGGTTTCTTAACAGGAAGTTCCTCTGATTTAAAAAGTAAATAAAAAAAAAAAAAGCTTGGCATCGTTTCCAGTTCAATGCCCATTTTCCAGTTCTACAGCAGCATTCCTGTAGCCGCGAGCCTGTATGTCGTTAGAGCATTCCCAGTTCATTTCAATCCCGTGCCATGCAGATCTCACCTCTTACGTACGTCACCCCACATACACTTAGAGGTTTGCTGCATTCCGTCTCCTCCCAAACAGGTTCTTCCCTTGGTTCCGTTTATAAAGCATCTTATACGTTTCACAAGATACAAGAAAACTAGCGCTTACCTCCTTTGCAGCTTCCCAGAGAAAACTCTCCTGCCTTTGAAGAAGCCTTTAGTGGCAGCACCCTGCAGGTTAAGGTTTGACAGAGTGGTGGCCTTTACTGTACTATGTCCTATAACACAGCTATAACAGTTGGAGAACCCATCAGGCAGTGGCTCGCTGCCCCTCTGGCTTCATTCAGCTGAGCAGAGCTCAGTGTGACTCCACCACCAAGAAGGAAGCTTTTAAGCACGGGCACTTAGACTCACCTGCCTCGTCTGCTTTTGTACTGTACCAATGATTGGCAGAGGAGTTTTATATATGATTTAAAGGCCTCCCTTTAAACCATCGGCCTCATTAGACCTGATTATAGTTGTACTTTGGATTTAAGTGGCTCTTTCCACAAAAGGACTTCAAAGTGTTTATTGACCACGATGAATTGATGAATCTAATGAACCCCCAGGTTGTACTGGAGGCCTCTATTTGGTGGACCATTTCTGGATACCTGGAATGACACTAGCCAGGCGTCTTCTAAATTTGAGATTAAGATGCCGATAATTGGCCTAGAAAGAAGAAATAAACAGGAAATGCTAGCTCGTTTCTGAATGGATAATTCACCTGAGATGCCGATTTCCACATTCTGGTGTCACAGGGTTCCCACACGAAGATGTCACACATCTTGTACCATCGTGTCCCTCGACTGTGACAGATGAACTTGGCTTCTGACTCCAAACTCACCTCTAACAGGGTAGCTACCTGCTATAGAAGAGCAACAGAAAGGCAGGGAGTAGCAATCTGGGTGCTCATTTGTCCCCACTGTTTTCTCTGTGTGCGCATGCATGTGTGTGTCGGGGTCACAGGTCAATATCAGATAGCTTCCTCTTTCAAGCTCCACATTTTTTTTTGAGACAGGGTCTCTCACTGGACCTATCGCTAACTAGGCAATAATAGCTGCTATTCTTATATACTCTTATATTCTTATATATTCTTATGCTTATATTCTTATATATACTTTTAAGTATATATACTTATACTCATATTCTTATACTCTTATATTCTTATATACTCTTGTCTCTGTCTCCCAAACACTAGGAGTACAAATGCATGGCGCTGTGCCCAGAACCTTGCATGGGTGCCGAGAATCTGAACTCAGGGATTCTCGTTTGCATGCTCAGCACTTGCTGACTGAGCCACCTCTTTAGCTCTATCACTCCCAAACTTTCTAAGGAAGTAGGAGAAAAGGGTTTTGCTGGTGGTAAATGTATCTTCAACAAGACAATACCATTTTTTTTTCACGTGTATAAGAGATGAAAACACACACAGGAAATGGAAAGAACCTTCTTATACAAGGCAAAGCACATTTCCCAGACTTGAGGAAGAAGTTCAGCCTGGAGCTCTCCGTACATCAGGGATGTTTCAAAGACTGCCCACAATCCTTCCATCCACCAGAAGATGGAACACAAAGGCACTGAGCTAAACAACTCTTCAGTTTCCTAGGAAGATGGCAGAGCCTAGGAGAAGTTGCCTAAATGGAACTGATCCATATGTCTCAGGACACCCACTTCTGTCATGTATGCCTTCCTGCAAAGCAGGGGCATTCAGGATGGCGAGGCTAGGATGTCTGAGCTGATGGGTGATCCCTGATGCCTGTCATGAGTCTCAGGGAAATGACTCAGAGAGGGCCTCCTCTATCTCCGCTGTCAACCCCGCAGTCAGGGCTGTTCGTTTACTAATAAGGGGTTTTGCACAAGACTAGTTGCCTTAAGGCAGCTTTTAGAAACATGGAAGTTATTACTGGCAACAATGCCATCTTTCAGGTCACACCAAGGCATTGTGTTTGTTGCCTGCCCAACTGCTGGCCGGGGATGATTTGGGCTATGGATAGGAGACTTCCAGGATAAACACAAGAAAGCTCAGGAAAGGAGTAAGAAGGGATGGAGAAAGAATTTAAAGGTAAAACCAGGTGGAGGCTTCTATTGTCCCTAGATGCTCCTAGAAAGAACCAGCAGTCACAGAATACTGTTGATTGTGAGCATGCCCACTTCCTCTCCCCACTTTCAGAGGTGAGGCTGAGCGTCTTTCTAGGCAGAGAATCAGAATGTCCACACCCTCTGCAACTTGCACATCATTCTGCTTTGTTCGAGGGCGGGTGGTGGAAGAAAACTTACCTGACAGTCTTCAAATGCCAGACTCCTTTGTACTTAAAATATTGCATCCTCCAATAGGGGTGGGTATTGTTATTTTAGAAATAAGAAAACCAAGACTCAGAAAAGCTAAGCAACTTATCGAAGCTGGCACAGTAACTGTGTGGCAGAGTCGGGATCGGAACCTAGGTTCACGAGACTCTTTAGCCAGTGTTTCCACAAGAGCAGAGGGATCACTCTAAACCAAACTCTCGGCAGAGCAATGGTTACAGAAGGTGGAAAGCAGCTTGCACCCAAAGCCTCACCTGTGGTCTGAGTCAATAACACCAACCCCAAAGACTCGCACCATTATCTCTGGTGGTGCCGTGGCTTCTAAGGCACAGATTAATGTGAATGGACCGAATCCACTGTGTCCCATTGCCCCTGTAATGATTCAGTTAAAATGTATTGAACTTGAGCAGTAGGCTTGATAGAATGCTTGCAAAGGCATTGCAGAGGTGGCTGTACTCATAGAGACTTTAATGCCTATAACCTACTGACCCAGTAGATGGCTAAATTTGAACACATGAGGATTTCGTTGTTGTTGTTGTTTGAGATAGGGTTTCTTTGTGTAATAGCTCTGGCTGTCCTGGAACTCACTCTGTAGATCAGGCTGGCCTTTAACTCATAGGGATCCACCTGCCCCTGCCCTCCCCCTACACCAGTGCTGGGATTAAAGGATGTGCTACACCCTCCTGGCCTGAGGATCTTGACAATTTCTTGACATTTAAAAAGAAACCTACCAAATGGTTCTCCATCACTTTCCAAAGACAGTAAGAGTGACTATTTCCAGAAGGGTCTCGAGGGGACCTTGGCACCTGACACAATCTCCACCAGCCCCAAATAGGAATGGAAAATACACAAACAACATCCTTGCTCTGCAAACAAAACAGTCTGTGCCTAAGACTCTTTGGTGGAGCAATCTCTGGTAGCCTCTGCTGAGTCTTGATATGTTTGCATGCTGGCCTTAGGAGTGGGGATTCCAGTAGCCCCAGCATCTAACTACCTTCAGACATTGACTGAGGAACACACATGCAGTTTCCACAAAACTGTCTCATCAGAAGCAGGGATACAGCAAGAAGAGCCTGGTCCAGGCATCTTAGCTGTGTTACACAGTAGCTACTGGTCCAGGCATAGTTTTCTTCTGCATCTGGAGAGAAAAGGCTGGACAATAGCAGATGCCCAATGAGCAAAACTCTGCCGGTCAAACCCACTCTGCCTACCAAAGAGGGATTCCAAACAAGAGCTATCTAGCAAGGGATACAGACTAGGTCTATGATTCAGCTTTTGTCATTGTTCGTGGAAACACGGGCTACTTTTTAGTTCTCACCCAAACCTTAGGGACAGTTAAGTCACAGTGTGTTTTGAGGTGGCTTTCAAAGTGACTTTCCTCCTCTGTCTTGCAATTGATCAATAGTGTAGTCTTTTATAACATGGAAGTCCAGGATTTAAGTTGAAGACCCCCCACTGTTTCCTATTTTCATATGGAGAAGGATGTTATAGAGCAATGGTTCTCAATCTGTGGGTCATGGTCCCTTTGGGGGGATCGAATGACCCTTTTACAGAGGGTCAGTCATGTAAGGCCATTTGAAATATCACTATATTTACATTACAATTCATAACAGTATCAAAATTACAATTATGAAGTAACAACAAAATAATTTTATGGTTGGGGGTCCCCACAACATGAGGAACTGTATTGAAGGGTCATAGCATTAGTAAGGAATAGGGAGGGGGCTATTTGATGACTTGATTGTTGGTCTCAGCCTTCAATCCAGATCTCCCTGTCTGGATGTCCAGCATTGCCTCTGAAAGTGTTTAACCTTGCACAGCCAGGCTGCGGTGGCGCACGCCTTTAATCCCAGCGCTTGGGAGGCAGAGGCAGGCAGATCTGTGTGAGTTTGAGGCCATCTCAGTCTACAGAGTGAGTTCCAGGACAGCCAAGGCTACACAGAAACCCTGTCTCGAAAACAACAACAACAAAGAGTTACCTGAGAATGTTCTACAACAGTGGAGGCACTGACAAACACATTGCATTGGAGCCAAGATATTTTTCATCAGGGCTGTTAGTCTTGGTTGCTACTGCTCCTAATTTGAAGCCAGGTGGTGGGCGGGGTACAGCCTGAGGGAGTCATCGTGGCGCCAAGGATCCATTGTGGTGGTGCTGAGGTAAAAGTCAATGCCATCTGAAATTCTACAGAGTGTTACCTTTTCTTCTTGTGCTCTTTCAGCTTCCTAGCCTTGAGTCCTATGTTCTCTAAGGTTGTTGGATGGTTCCATATCACTAATGGTTGATAGATTTGAAGTGACGTCATTTTAAGGTACAATTCAAATTTCTTTAAATCGGGATATATATAGTGCCTTGAGTCTTGTTTTTTTCTGAGTGGAGAATGAGTCAATTCATCTGGTGACCCTGAAACCAGAGAATGAAGAAAATATACATCCCTAAAAGGTCATTATTTTTGTAATAAATGCAAACATTTGAAAAATCCACACCTTTACTATGGAGAAGAATATGAAATCTGTATAAATGTCTAAGAAAAAATAGCATCATATTCAAAAGCATCTCTGTCAGTTTTGCCTTGAGGCTCAGCTCCTAGTGCCCCCAGAGTGGCTCTTACAGGAGAGTTGCAGTGGAAAAGCTTAGAGTCTATGGTCAGACCACTCTGAACATGTCCAATATCATCTGATCTCAGAACAAAGTATGTTCAGGCTTAGTTAGTGCTGGTACTAGCCTAGTTAGTGTGAGATTAAGAAGTACAGCTACTCCAGGCTAGTGAACTCAGGGATCTTGAAGAAGAACCCACAACCGCCACTTTACCAAGCCTACATAATCTCTAATTACTCTATAAATATTTGCCTCACTCCCCATCAAGGAAACTTCTCTTTGCGATACACAAAGGCCATTACAGAAAACCACAGCCAATGCAGAGCTGTGGAGCCCGGTCTTGATAGGTAGATAACACTCCCACACCTAAGGCTCAGGGAACATTGTGGAAGAGGGGGTGGAAAGATTACAAGAGCCAGAAGATGATGGAATTTACTGGGAGATTGTCTCCTAGTAACGTCAGAAGCTATGCCCATAAAGTCTTCACACATGACTTCATAAACACGAGCTGAACAAGGACAACAACAATAGACATACAAAAGTCGATGAGGGAAAGACTGGGGCCTCGGCCCTTAACAAAAAACCACAGGCAACAAAGGAACGCTGAGTGTAGGGGAAATGATATTCTCCATGGAAGAAAACACCGATTGGTTTTCCGATACCAAATAGTCAACCCTGAAAAAATACATACATGTAACATTATTCAGACTGAGTAGATTATATTTAGGATTATACATGTATATACATCATATATGCATGTGACAATAATAACAACAAAAGGCCATGAATTTGGAAGAGAGTATGGAGGGATGTATGGGAGGGTTTAGAAGTTCAGTTGGTCTTGCACCCCTCCAGGGTGGCACATGCCTGTAACTCTGACATCTAGCAAGTCAATGTAGAAGGATCAGAAATTCAAGAACACCTTTGGCTACAAAGAAAGTCTGATACCAAGCTGGGCTGCATTAGACCCGAAAACAAACAAAGCAAACAAAAAAGCCTTGCCCTAACTAGAAGCTTATAAGCAATGATGGAAGCAGGGTCACAATTCAGGCTCCAGGGAGCATATTGGGAGAGCTTCCTTTGTGTCCTGGGCTGGCCTAGGTCGGTACCCTTCAGAGCTGTATGGAGTTCAGCATCTACAACTCCCATCATCCACTATCCTTCATCCCCACCCAGGAGTCTGCATGTTTGTGTCATGTTGAATCCCAGCCACAGGCCTCCTTTCTCGGAGAGAACAGCCAACGATTATGACCACAAGTGCCTCCCCAAACCTCCCTGAGCCTTCATTTTCTTCCTCTGTAAAATGCGGATGATAATGATGCCTCCGGACTTTGTTTTGAAGATAAAAATAAATTATACACACAGAAACATGTTATAAACCACGGGGCCTCCTCCACATGCCAGTTATTATGATGAGTTGTTCTCAGGCTTAGCTTCTTGTTGATTTATTCGTTTGTTTGTTGATTTATCCATGGGCTCGGGAAAAAGAATTAAGGGCTGATTCACGAGGCAGGCAAAACCTCCCTTTAGAATCAAGGGAAACGGAGCAGGACACATTGTTGGGACTCCGCAGCCTGCCTGGGACTGGAGGAAGGACAGTAGCAGAAACTGTCATCTGGGCAACAACAGCCAAGGCACCTGTTGCTCTGCTTAGACGCTGATGGGAGTGTGCTGTCCAAGACATATGACAGAAGGCAAGGCAGAAGGGGAACTCATCCATGAAAATCTCACCAGGAAATCCCATCCAAACCCTGAAAATCCAGTTTCAAACTGCTGATTGCTTTTGAAACATGTCTTGTCTCAGATAAGCCTTTACATGAAAGGTGAGGGACTGTATCATCTGGAGAAGTGGGTTTACATCGTGGTTTTACTCATCTGTCAATCAAATGCCAAACCAACATTTCAGGAAGAAAATATACAAAGATTTAAAAACTAAGATTTTGCAATTCTAAAGCAATATTGTGAAGATGAAGTAGCCAAAGGCTTCNTATACACATATGCCACACAAACAGGGAAATAAAAATTTAGTTATCTCCCATATTGGTAAAAATGTAGAGAACTCTCACAAACTATTGGGTAAAATGTATAAACATCTGGCTGCTTTGGAGAACTCTTTAGATGTTTCTAATAAAGGTAAAAATGCCAATGCCAGACACAGCTTTCTCCTGAGAGAGAGGGGGGTGCTTATTCTGAGTCAAATATAAGAGACTATGACCCAGGAACATGGATTCAGAATCCCCAGAGTGACATGCCCCGCTGAAGAAGTGATTCCGTGTCTTCTCTGGTCACAGAACAAAAGACAATCATCAATCACTGAATTTCTCAAATACATTCTTGGGGCAGGCCAGCAGACGGCAGGCAGGCATGCAGGGAAATTGCTACTGGTCCTACACGCCATGACAATCTTAACTTTGGGCTTTGTGGAAGCTAATGGTCTTCTAAATTAGAACACTTTCAAAGTTTATCTAGGAACTGAAAGGATACTAGGTCAGATGTAGATGGTAGGCAGTTATGGCTACGTAAGGGACTAAATCAATCCAAGATAATTTTGGCTCTCAGCAAAATTTCAATGTCCCACAATTATAAAAATTCTAATCAGGTCTGTTTTGGAGGAGTCTTTAAAACCAGTGAAACCAGCTATTTTCCCCAGAACTTACATGAACAGTTTTTCCTGCCAGTAAGGTAAACTGTTCATGCAAAGCACAGCTCTCATCTCAAAAGGTATATGATTTTGTTCTGGAACAAGTATGGATATTCATGTCTCGAGAACACAGATCCTGGATGCCCTGAGTAACATATTCTACCACGGAATTGGTGACATGAACTTTTGCAGTCATAGAACAAAAGGCAGTATAAATCAATGCATCTCCCAAGTATATTCATGGGGCAGAGGACTGGCAGGTTATAGCAAAGCAAGGGAGACTCTATTGTAGTTTCCAGATGTCATCTGAGGACATTTGTAGCTTTGGGGTTAGGGGAAGCTAGTGCTCTGCTAAATGAATACATTGCAAAGGCTTTCCTGGTAATTGAAAGGATGCTAAACTGGATGCAGAAGGTGGACAGTAAGGGGATGTTAAAGGGACTAAAGATATCTCAAGATAATTTGCGCTTTGGATCTGTAACGCTCTTGCTCTCCACAACCACACAATTCTAGTAAATAAGTCAACCTTTGCTCTGTACAGTCTGAAGAATGATCTGCAATAGCCATACTTTTAATTTTAAATGAGCAAGTTTATTAGACATATAGGAAGTAAAAAATGCATAGCAAGCCGGGCGATGGTGGCGCACACCTTTAATCCCAGCACTTGGGAGGCAGAGGCAGACGGATCTCTGTGAGTTCGAGACCAGCCTGGTCTATAAAGTGAGTTCCAGGACAGGCTCCAAAGCCACAGAGAAACCCTGTCTCAAAAAACCAAAAAAAAAAAATGCATAGCAAAATAGGTAGGTAAATAGAGCAGCTAACCAAACACCATCAAATCGGGAGTTCAAACATTCAGGGCTAACGACTGCAGTGATCCATTTGAAAGAGCAAACAGAAGGTAACATTGGGGTTTATAAACATCCAGCAGAAACAGATTGGGAAGCCTCATTGAGGTGGTCAGCTGGATTTCCCAACTGAGAGAGTTTTGGGAAGAGCAGAGTGTCCCACCAAATAAAAGAACAAATAACAGCAGAAAAATAGATAGCACCATTACATTGGGTGCTGATGCTCATCCAACAAGAACTGAGTGGGATTGCTGGAACTGCTGATTGGTCCATCCTGGGCAGTGGATCCTCTCCCTCCTCCCCATGGATGAGCCTCCCAAGGCTGACATGGTTTCCCCTTGCCTTTTTATATCACGGGACAAAGAATCATAATGCCTATTGGAAAGAGTTTGCTTTCTAGATGCTTCTAGGAGCACCATGTTTTTCATTCCCTAAGCTTCTTGTTGTTCTTCCTTTCCCTGTTACCGAGCACAGGTGGGGAGAGGATGGGGATGAGGGCACAGTCTGATCCAGGAAAGGATATTTTGGAGCACACTTGACATTAATAAGTTTGGGTCTGCCTAGGCAATAGTGGAGAGGGTGCCTTAACTGGCATTGCCTTGTATTCAGACTGATGATTATCTTAAATATCACCATAGAACTGTCATCCAGCAACAGATGGAAACAGAGCAGAGTCCGACATTGGAGCTCTGGATTGAGCTCCCAAGGTCCAATTGAAGAGTGGAAGGAATGAGAATATGAGCAAAGAGGTCAAGACCATGTGGGGTTCATCCACTGAAGCAGTTTGCCTGAGCTAATGGGAGCTCACCAACTCCAGCGGGACTGGGAAGGAACAAGCATTGAACCAAGCTAGTTCCTCTGAATGTGGTTGACAGTTGTATGGCTGGGGCAGACTGAGGGATCACTGCCAGTGTCACTGGGATTTGTCTCTGCTGCATGTACTGGCTTTTGGGATCCTATTCTCTTTGGATGTATACCTTGCTTAGCCTGGATGTAGCTGGGAGGGCCTTGGACCTTCCACAGGGCAGGGTACCTAGCTCTCTCTTAGGAGGAAGGGGTGGGGTAGGAGGGTGTGTGGAGAGCATGGGAGGAGGGGAGGGAGTCAGAATTTGGATTGGTATTTTTTTAAAAAAAAATCTAATAAAAAATGTTTGGGTCTGAAGTGGAAGACAACTTCCTTCCAAAGTTAACTCCTTAGCAAATTCAAACAGCATGTAACAGCTTACTAATATAATATAATATCATATCATATAATATCATATAATATAAATCACAACCTTGTAGAAAGTTTAACATTAAGTGTTACTTTTTTCTTGGAATTTCAGTTCACACCTGTAATGCAGGAATTTCACTCTTAGCCATTTATCCAAGAGGAATGAAAAGAAAGGTCTTCCAAAAGGCTGACAAAAGATTGTTTATGCCATGGTGTAGGAGGTTCTTCTGGTTATGTGTTGCTTTCATTGACTAATGCATAAAGTAACTGCTTTGGGCCTGATAGGTCAGAACTTAGGTAGGCGGAGAAGACAGAACTGAATCCACAAATGCAGTGAGGACTAGACTTTTTCTATATGAAAATAAGAAAGAAACACACACTTTATAATGGTAATCTTCTCTTTTACTTCATCTTTAAAAAAAAAATCTCTCTTTCTTGACAATCTCTCTCCACAGCTACCTCTCCTTACACAGAGCTATGTAACACTTCTCTCTCTATGTCTCATACTTCTCTTCCTCCAGCAAAGCCTCTGGACAAATATGAATCACAGTTTCAGGGTCACGCAGCACTTCCTGTGTGATAACAACAGAACCATACTGATCACACAGTTTCTCTGAGGCTAGGGATGTCACACTGATTGGCCAATGAGCAACACTTGGCCATGCATGTAGCTCTAAGTGGTCAGGGTTTCCAAGACATTCAGGGTTTTTTTTTTTAACTTGGATTCTTTATATAGGATTTTTCCAGTGACAATATTTTCAGAATGGTCTATTATTCTTTTATTCAAACAATTTATATCACAATGCTTAAAGTCTTCATAAAGTACATCAATTTAGATATGGTTCATGATTGAGTTTCATATTATCCATGGAAATTCAGGATTTAAACAATAAACAGTTAGCTGACTGAACCTTGAGGTCAGGAGTACATGCAGAAAGACCATTACTGCAAGGGGTTATGGCTACTGAAGTTGCTTCATGCCTGAGCTTAATTCAGCAATGAACACCTAGGAACACGTTCTTGTATATTCATCTCCAGGGGCAACCAATTTTCTTTGAATTTGTTCTGAACTCTAAAATTAACTGTTTTTGTCCTAGTATCTCTCTCTTGGTCTCCTTTCTGAATTTAGACTATACCCATCCTTCCACAATTCATTTCTAAATCTGCTTCCATCTAAGTGGTGTCTAAGCATTACACAAAAGTTAAAACTAAAATCCATCATTTCTTCCTCAAGTCTGGTAAAGCTGTCCTTCTGGGTGTTCAACAATGAAATATTGAAAGACTAATCCAATGACAAAAGGAACAAAATGGACAGCCAGTATGTAGCCTATGCCCTCCCTGGTTAGCCAGAGCCCAGGGAACAGCAGAACCCCTCTAAAAAGCTCCTACAAAGACATTAGAGAGGCCATGGAGACACGAGGGTTTGAACTCTAACAAGTTCACATTTTCCAGTGAAGTGTGTGTGTGTGTGTGTGTGTGTGTGTGTGTGTGATATTTACTATACTTCTAAGAAAATATCCATGGTCAGAATTCTGGGCCATTCTGGCTGACAGAACAAAAAAATTAAATGAGCAAAGAAGCCCTTCATGAGTCCCCAAGACTATCTCTGAAGAGAGTAGCCTCCTAGCCTCATTCAGCCCAGTTTAAGCCATTCTAAAAGGGATATTGCCAGCTCTTGAGCAAATCTATGGATCCTGATGTTGGAATTACCAAGTGAGAGAGAGATGCCCCATAACACTTATTCTCATCCTTATTGTACCCCACTAAACAAATCCTTTCTTATTGCTCTAACATCTTTTCAAAATGTCCTACTGCCAAAGCTAGTTTGTCTGGCTTTGAGTACGTGAAATATCAACTCTCTGTGTAAGGTCAAGCCTCCATCAGAGCTGGGTCTGTCAGCTTCAACCTCAGGTTCGACCTGAACTACATAATGTGACTCAGCTCTGAAACATATCCCTGAGGAGCTGGAGAGATGATTCAGCAGTTAAGAGAACTGGCTGCTCTTGAAGAAGACCTGGGTCTGGGTCCCAGCACCATATGTCAGTTCACAGCTGTCTGTAATTCTAGTTCCAGGGAATCTGGTACTGTCTCCTGACTTCCACGAGGACTAGGCACACATGTGGTACATATACATACACCCAGGCACTTAAAAAGAAAGCCTCTCCCTAAAGTGCTCCTATGAGCCTCAAGCCTCGGAAGATGCACTCCTCCCTGTAACTTCTGGCATCACCATCTTCTGTCTTGATTCTGTCCTGCCTTATATGTGCATCTAGGGGGAAAGCTAAGATAAATCTTCTGCCTCCACGACACAGTGGGCTTTTCCTTCTTGCATTCTTCACTTAGGATACCGTTCCTTTATCCCAGACCTGGGATGCTGTTCTGTGCTCTATCCCCATTGCCAGTTTTGCCAGTTGGTTTTTTTTTTTAAAGCATTGTGTGGATAGACATAGTGAAGGCTTGCCCCCTTACCCATCTAGTAATATCCCTTATTCTTCCCTGTATTTTCAGCCCTTCCCTCCTTCAGCAGCTAATCACATTTGTTTCTTCCAGAATTCAGCAGACGTCCCAGTTGAACACCCTGGGTAACATCTCCAGATGGGTTTCCAACTCCTTTCTTCTTTCAGTTCTGGTTGGTGATTTCAGCCCTTGCTTATGTATGGTATAATTGGTATCTTTCAGATTTCCTGGCCCTCGAGCTACAGAAGCACTTATCTTAGATACCGTCCATCACCAGCAGCACCTATCTCTAAGTGATTTCATGGTCTGTCCTTTCTGACCTCTTGCAATAGCCACTTCCTCTTTCCAAACTTAAGTCTTATGGCCCTACAACCTATAGCAAATCAGTACTGCCAATTAGGGCCCTCTGGGGCTCCTGCCTTCCTAGGCCAAAGTAGCTTCAAAAGACAGCTTTTCCTCCCTTATACTCAATTTGACCTTACTGAGGAAATGCAGAGACAAAATTTGACAGAAGTCAAAACAAAATTCCTATACTTTCTTCAGCCTCAAACATTTGGAGCTGGATTCATGTCTTTATGTAGATATTTGGATCTTAACCCCGGATGACCCCTAATGCCTTACACAAAAATGGCCAAGTCTCAAGAAAAACACCCATATTAAAAATTTTACTACTTACCAAGACAATGAAATGTCCATTTGTCCCATCAGATAGGAGCCCACAGGAGTTTCAAGAAAAGAAGTCCAAATAACTACTTCCTACAGCACTATGGATATAACATGTAAAATGAGAAAAGATAGGGTTTTTTTTGTTGTTGTTTTTGGTTTTTTTTTTTTCAAGACAAGGTTTCTCTGTAGCTTTGGAGCCTGTCCTGGAACTAGCTCTTGTAGACCTGAGTTCGAGGCCAGCCTGGTCTACAAGAGCTAGTTCCAGGACAGATTCCAAAGCTGCAGAGAAACCCTGTCTTGAGAAAAAAAAAGTTCTATGAATGTTGGATAAACAGAAAAGTGAGCAAAATCTGAAGCATTCAGGGGTGAAATGTAAATTTTTCAAACATATGAAAAGATGCTCATCCTCATTCATAACACACAGTCACACACAGATACAGAAACACACATAAATGCAGACATCTACACACAGACACACACCCCAAACCACAAATATACACAAGCACACAGGAGCGTGTAAATGCACAAAGACACAAACTCTCACAGAGTAATACACATGTAAATGCACACTTATACACAAACACAAATATACATAAACACAAATGCACACATACAAACACGTGCATACACACATACACACGTCTTACTTAGTTTTTTCCTTTCTATTTTCTTTTTTATGAGATGGGTTCTCACTGTGTAGCCCTGGCTTGCCTGAAATGACTATGTAGCCAGGCCCAGGACTCACAGAGATCCATTTACCTCTGACTTTCGAGTGCTAGGATTAATGGCATTTGCCACCACACCACCACACTGACTTAGATTTCTATTACTGTGATAAAACACTAACTGAAAAAAGTTCAGGGGGAAAGGAGTTTAATTGGCTTACACACCCAGGTCATAGTCCTACAGGGCAATGAAGGTAGAAACTCAAACAAGACAGGAACCTGGAAGCAGGAACTGACGTGGAGACCCTGAAGGAAGGCTGTGTACTTGCTTGCTCATTTGATTTTTTTTAATTAAAAAATGAATTTTATTGTTTTTAAATATGTATAGATCTTTTATATGCATGTAAGTCTATTTACCACTCACATGCCTGGTGCCCATGGAGACCAGAAAAGATATGTGGTCCCCTGGAACTGGAATTACTGGTAGCTGTAAGCCACACTATGTTGGTGCTGGAAACCATGTGAGCCATGTGAACTGGAGAAAAGGTGTAAGATTAAGAAAAAAGAAACAACAACAACAAAGGAGTGACTGGAAAGATGGGTCAGCGGCTGAGAATGTTCACTTAATGAGAGAACCGGGGTTCTGTTCCATGTTCAGACAGCTCATAACCACTTGTTATTCCAACCCCAGGAGAACTGATTTCCCTTTGGACTTCTACAGGCGACTGCACACACACACACACACAGAGAGAGAGAGAGAGAGAGAGAGAGAGAAATCTTAGAAAACAAAAAGACAGAAAGAGTAGAAAAGCCCCAGAGAGTCACAAAAGGAGTGACGGGGCCTGAAACCAGCTTCTCCATACACAGCTGCTCCCCCGGAGCGGGGGAAGCAGAAGTCTCATCCAAGGAGTATTCCAGACAACTCCAGGCAAGAGACCGGCAATCCAAAAAGCAGAAGAAGCTCACAGCCATTGACAGCAGACTTCCAATGCAACTGTGGGTCTCCTGAGACAGTGGCTTCTCTGGCAGAACAGGGCAGCAATGAAGAAGGGTTTCCTCAGCCCAGGGCAGTGGTTCTCAACCTGTGGGCCACAACCCCTTTGCCAAACCTCGATCTCCAAAATATTCACATCCCGATTCATAGCAGTAGCATAGTTATAGTTATGGAGTAGCAACAAAAATAATACTATGGTTGGGGGTCGCCACACGTGAGGCGTATTGAAGGGTCGTAGCATTAGGAAGGGTAAGAACCACTGGGCTAGAGGCTTGTGGGTTCGAAGCATAAGAGAACAGGAATCTAAGCTATTCTGGAAGCCTGAGAACAGGATCAAGTCACTGAGCCCGAGTTCAACCCAGTGCTACTTCAGGGTGGGAGACTGTCCTCGGAAACAGCTGTGGAGAGAGGAGGGACCGACGCTAAAAAGCTGGAAAAAGACAGGTGGTAGGAGCTGGGTTCAGACCGTGTGTGTGTGTGTGTGTGTGTGTGTGTGTGTGTGTGTGTGTGTAAGGAAAGACACCCTCTGTGGCAGGAGAGTCTGCTAGCCCTGAGGCTGAAGTCAACCAAGCATCAGTCCCTCCCCTCCAGCAGGTGAGTCACACTGCAAAGCTCCCTGTGCCCAGCAGAGGCCCCTGCACACCAAGGAAAGCTGATGTGACTGAGAAGCGCTCCAGCGGTCAGCAGATGTGCAAGAGCTCCAGTGGTCAGCAGATGTCCAAAACAGGCCCAGCAGCAGCACGAACCACAGGGAAGACCAAACGGAGCTCACTAGCTCACCCCACATATGCTTGGCCTGACTCTGGTTTACAAGGACCTGGGAAGAAGTCAGGCCAATAGGCTGCCATCACTCTGTTTTCTTTGCCCCTTCGTGTGGCTTTTCTTTTTACAATTCTTTTTAGTGACATTTCTATTTTATTGTATTTTTCTTAAGTTTTGTGTTTTTCTAGTTTATTCCTTAATATTTTACTAATCTGTTCACACATTTATTTTCTTACTGGGCACTGTTTCCCAACCCCTTTCCCTTCCATCTTAAGTAATAATTTGATTTTTAAAACATAATTTCTTAATTGAATCTTTGAGAATTTTGCTCATTTCTCAGTCCCTCCATACCTGCCCTTCACCCTTGCAGCACCCCCCACCAAAGGAAAATTAAAAACAAAACAACAACAGCAAAAAAAAAAACAAAAACAAAAACAAAAAAACAAACCAAACAGCCAAAAACCAACAAAACCTACTTTTCTGGGTAGCAGCATGGCCCTTGGACACCAACAAGGCCACAGCGTGTGGCCCAAACTCTGGACATCCATGTGGCCTTTGGTGGCGACCTGGGTCTCGGACTTCAACACAGACCCTTGCTGTAGTAAGGTCACCGACCCAGACGTGGCCCTCAGCTGCAGCTCTGGCCCAGACATTATCATGACACCAGATGGCAGCAGAGGCACAGGCCCAGGCTGCAGCAGGACCCTCAGATACCAGCATAGCCTCTGGGGGCTAACCCGACCCCAGGTATCCACACAGACTTCAGTGGCAACTAAAGCCATGGACATCAACACAGACCCTGGATACTGCATGGTCATGGATCCAGGCACGGCCCTTGGAAGCAGCTCTGGCCTGGATGTCATCATGGCCCCAAATGGCAATGTAGGCCATCCAGATCAGCATGGTCCCCCTGTGGCAGCAGGGCCTTCGGACACCAACATGGGCACAGATGCAGCCCGGACCCTGGGCATCCTTGCAGCCTTTGGTGGTGACAAGAGCTACAGATGTCAACACAGACCTCAGCTGCGGTAGGGCCATGGACCTAGACATGGCCCTTGGCAGCAGCCTAGGCCCCAAGGTCACCATGGGGTTGGGGGGAGCAAGCAGGCTGCCTAGATCATCCCACCCCTCACTTTCCCTTCCTCTGTTCTGCCTCTCTCCACAGCACATGAACCAGTCTGCTTCTCTTCCTCTCCCATTTCCCCATCATTTGCTCCTCATAATGGCATCCACCCACCCAGCACGACAAGGTACCAGACAGGCCTGTGAATGCCTTCAGCCAGCTCAGGCCTTGAGGACCCAGGCTGGCCAGTGGGTGGCTTCAGCCCACCTGAGCTAATAGTTTTATTTTAGCTTATTGTTTTTCTAAAAATAATAATAGTAATACTTTTGCTTTTTCTTTTTGGTTTCTCTGTGTATCTTTGGCTGTCCTGGAACTCGCTCTGTAGACCAGGCCGCTACCGCCCAGTGGGAAATGTTTATAAAAAGACACAGTCTATAATGCAGGTAATGGCATTTCCTTTAATATGGTTTATGATATTTTGACAGCTTTCAAATCCAACTCAGATTCGAGGTTGCAGTCTCCACCCACAAGCCTAATCGGTGAAATAGATGAGCCTCATACATGGTGGTAGAACTTGAGTTTCATCTGAGGTGCTAGAAGCCGTGGTTCTTGAAGTATTTGGCTCTCGCAAGGACATCATTGCAGAAGTCACAGTTTAGATCCTGGTTGCTTCGAACAAAGTTGGGACCCTTACTGTAGGCACAGAGTCCGCCTGAAATTCATGTGACAGGTTAATCCTCACTCAGCAGAAAGGACACTCTGCAGAAAGTTCAGATTCCCTCTCCCAGCTGCCCTCAGCAGGCAACTGTGGCCCGGAGAGTCTGGTTTTTATTAAGAGATAAACATTTATCTCTTAATTCCAGGCTGTGAAACAACTGTAGAACACCTACCTCTAAGGTACTGGTCAGGGCTCCAGCTTGGAAACCTAGCCTGGACTTCTTTGATCTTAGATGCCAGAATCTCAGTTTTCTGGGAAACCCAGGAATCACTCTTCCAAGATGTGGGAGGGTAGAAGTTTGGGTCCTAGAAGGAGGGAGGCAGAGGGAGAGCCTGATGAGCACTCTCAGCTGAAGGAGCTACTCCTTCATCTCCCTTCTGTTCCCCTTCCACTCCCCATCTTCCCCGAGATGAAGTGGAGACGCTCCATACATCTAGGAGAATTACTGCCCCAAACACTTAAGGCAAATGTTATCAAGGACATGAAAAAATTGGAGTCCTGTGCACTGTTGATGGGAATGCAAAATGGTGTCACCACCATGGACAAAAAATACACTATAGGATTTAGACTAAGGCGGGGCAAGCAATCATTTCTCTGTTGCTCCAGTGTAACAGAGAGGTCAAGTCCGAGGCCAAGATGGTTAGAGCCTGTGGAATCCAGTGCGATGCCCTTCCTCCATGCTGCAATCTAACTCCGAATGAAGCAGGAAGGAAGGCTTCAGGCCTCCTTGCAGGTGGATCAGAAGGTCTGAAAGGAATTCTAAACTTTCCGGATGCCATATGTCACCATTTTCAGAGCTATCGGATTGAGGAGAAACGACTGGATTTAGGGGATTATTATTTCATATCAAAAGAGATGGGCTGATCCTTCCCCCAAGGAACAGATTTTACAAAAGAGAAAAACAAACAAAAATGGGGAAGTAGATGGCACCATTCCTAACGCCACAAGGCATCATTGGTCTCTGTTCTCCCTTTGCCAAGGTAACTTAACTACAGGGACTGCTCTGTGTGTCCCATTTCCTTGTTGGTAGCTCCCTGTCCCCATTTAATAAGATTATTGAATGTGTTTATAAATCAAAATGAGAAGAGAAAAGGTATCAGAGGGAACTCTTTTTTCTTTACTTTTTTCTTTCTTTCTTTTCTTTTCTTTTTTTTTTTTTTTGTTGTTGTTGTTTTTGTTTTTCAAGACAGGGTTTGTCTGTGTAGCCCTCGCTGTCCTAGAACTCACTCTGTAGACAAGGCTGGTCTCAAACTCACAGAGACCCAGCTATCTCTACCTCCTGAGTGCCGTGATTAAAGGTGTGTGCCACCACCACCCGGCTAGAAGATACTTTCTAATTGAAGTTCATTAGGAGTAGTCAAGAGAAGGCAACTCAAAGGTCGTTCAGTAGTAAATCTTCCTAAAAGCTTGTAAGTGACACCGTGCACACAGGTTTCTCAACAATAGTCTGAGAAGCAACAGGAAACTCCATCCTCATCTTCACCCTGGTCTCTGACAGTAGCTCAGCCCCCCCCAAACTCTGATGAGTAATATTGGATTGAATCAGTACAAGACTAAAACTCAACCCTCAGAACTAAGAGCTATGAAGAGAGAAGACAAGAGAGTAGAATTTAATGTTGTTGAGAACCCATCAGAGGTAGCTACTTTTTACATTATTCCCATGACTCCTTATAATTCTATTGGAATGGCATTTGGAGGCTGGAGCAGAGATCAGTGGGAGAGCACCTGCTTAGAATACACGTATTTGAGTTCCCAGCACTGCCAAGAACAAAATGGAATTTTAAGGTAGGGTGACAGGTCCAGTGAAGTCAAATGACCCATCCAAGGTCACACACAAAGACTACAGAGCAAAGATGCAATCTGTGATCTTTCTTATGAACTAGTGTCTCAGTGGGAACTCAGTCGTGTTTCCTGGGTGGTGCATCCTGGCAATAAAGCAATGTTCACGTTGAAGAGAAATTGAGGCTCTAAGTATAGTGGAAATGGTACCAGAATCGCTGTACCTCTCACAGACCCCAGGCTGTTCTATGTCCCTGTGCCATCTGCAGTGAAACCATAATCATGTTCTCTGGAGCTGGGTCAAAAAATGGAAGGGCTGCATTCTCTCTCTTTCTGTGTCTCTGTGTGTGTTTGTGTGTCTGTGTATGCATGTTCACATGGAGTACATGTGTATAAGCATGCCCGTGGAGGTCAGAGATCAACATTGAGTGTATTCTTCATTCTCTTACTGAACATGGAGCTCACTGACTTGGCTGGCTGGCTAGTGACTCCAGGAATCCACCTGCCTCCACCTTGAGATTACAGGCATGCACCACCATGGCTGGCTTTCCAAACGAGTGGTGGTGACCTGAACTTATGTCTTCATGTCTTCCCAGGGAGCCCTTTCCTCAGCATCAAGTCACCTTGACTGATGGAGCATTACCTGTATCACCCCGATTCCGTTGCCCATGTTGCCCATGCCGACCACAAAATTGCCACCCTGAGACTCCCTTGACAGGACACCAGCGATCACTGCAGGATCCATACAGTATTTCCGGCCAACGATTCTCATCGTGGGCTGATATCTCAGAAGATATGGCCTGTCTATTTCAGCCAGCCTTTCAGAGGCACGGACTCCTGGAACACACACAGAAGGAAGTATGTGGCTGAGGGTGACTTAGGCTTAGACTTAGGTCTGTGACTGAAAACCCCAAATTTAAACCCCTCGTAGCCAGTTCCTGACTTCATATCTTAAGTAAGACCTTTTCTGTGAAGCAGAATCAAGACCTCATGCACTCATCTCCTGATGTTAGAGATCTCTGTGGTCACCAGTGCCATGAGCCAAGCTCTGTCCCTCCTATGACATTTCTGTGGGCACAAGCACCACCAGTCTAATCCGAAGAACCCCAGCAAAAGTTTCTCAGTGAACTACATCACGTCATTGCAACAGGTCACTGTGCGAAGGAGAAAGACCCCTAACCCTTCAGTAAGGGACTTAGGCAAGTCCCCCTGGACAATTTTTCTCACAACCGTCCAACTTTCTACTTCTATTTGGTGCCAAGAAATCATCTACATTAAACTATTGGTAAGAAAATTATTTATCTGGTTTACATGCATGGGATTGCCTCAGTTCTAGTCTCTTCTGCAATCCGAGAAGCACTCTTAGCCCATGAGATGGAGTTTGCAAAAACTCTATAAAAATGGCTATCCCAGCTTCAGGAGGGAGTTGAAAAACCACATGACTCATTTAAGAAGTAGAGCCAGGCCTCTCACAAGGGCTTTGAACCCCATGTGGAGCGCTCTTCTTTCACTCCTTCCTTTGAGCAGGACGGTGAGAAACAGTAGGAGTCAAGAGGAAAGCGTAGACACAGAGACGGTTAACTACCGCAGTAAGGCAGGCCATAGCGTTTTCCAATCACACAGGATGCTCCTGGGGTGTTCAGGGTTCGGATGTTTCCGTAGCATCCCCAGTTGCTGCTTTCAGAGGAGCCTGCAGATTGAGAAAAGTTCAGCCTGGGGTCCTGAGCTAGAAGGCTGTGAACGGATTACATCAATAAAAACAATGGCAATAAAATTAGCGAAAGCTAGAGTGTCGCTCTTCATGTCAACCCCTTGAAATTCAAATAGTAGTGTCACAACGCTGCTTTTGATTTTAAATTCTCACTCCCTCTTCTGCAAACATGAGGAACCATTGAAGCAGCTCCTTCTCGGAAAAGCTCAAGGGTGTCTCACTGCTCGATGGTCTGGTAAGGTATTCTCGAATGCATGTACTAAGACATGTATTTTAAAGCTCGTGTCATTGGCTTCTCCATCCAGACCCCAAGTAAAGGTATAGACTGGGATTGGCTTTAGCTTCTCCCAGAGCATTCTGGGCAAAGGTTGTAAAGAGAGTGTGCGCAGACCAGTCATAGGACCAGGTTTCTATATGAGGTATCCTCTTTCTGTATCTTTCTTTTCTGTCTTGTATTTCTCTCCCAAAGATATACGCTATTCTTATCACCACTGGGTGGAAGGCATTGATTTCATTAATTACTTGACTAATTAACTGATGTTATTTTGAAGCAGGTTTCATGCAGTCCAGATTGGCCCCTGTGCAGTCAAGGATTATGTTGAACTCCTGGTTTTCCTGTCCCCTCCTCCCAAGTGGGGATTACACTGGGATTACAAGTGTTCAGTGACCAGCTAAGCCCAGGATTCCTTTTGTCTTGGTCTCCCAGTGAATCCAAGTCACTTATGCTTTAATTTTTACATAGGTGGACATCAAACTGAGACCCTCATACTTGCCTAGCATGAGTGGAGTCATTTCCCTAGCATGGAGACAGTACTTTCAGAGTATAGTTTATTCTCTGACTGAAGTAGGTTATATCATTCACTCAATGATTGCCAGATCTTGGGTATTATGTATATGGCATGTCATCATTTGAGTCCTGAATGCTTACATAAATACATCTTAAGATTCTATGTTTTTTATGTGTGTGTGCACATGCATGAGTTTATGTGTACTGCATACAAGCAGGAACCCAAGGAGGTCAGAAGAGGGTATTGGATCCTTTGGAACTAGAGCTACAGGTGTTTGTGAGCTGCCATGCGGGTGCCAGGAACTAAACCCAGGTCCTCTGCAGGAGCAATAGGTGCTTTCTGCTGCCAAGACATCTCTCTGTCACCAGGGTCTGATTTCATTACAGTTTCATGGAGCTGACATCTGAAAATACTCGTGCTTTGGAGCAGATGCTTCTATTTCATAGATGTGGATGAGCTAGGAAAAGGCTGGTGATTTGCAAATACATTCATGGTAAAAACTTAAGTCCCCACTGCCATGACTTGCCCACCACGATGGACTATAATCTCATACTGATCCAAATTTAGTCCTTCTCTCCTTACATTGCTGTTGTAGAGTATTCTGTCCCAGCAACGAGTAAAGTAACTAAGACGGTTTAAGAGATTTTATAGCAGCCGTGAGCAGTTACAAGGGTGAATATTAAAGCCTGGTTTTCAGCAATGTTGTTTCCAGTGTCCGGGAATTATAGGGAATCCCCATCCTTTTATGGGACTCTTGGGACAGGCTATTTCTCAGTGGTTATTCCTAACTCTGGGATTTAGCAGACATTTTAGAAGAAGAAAAAAATAATGCTTTCACTTTAGTTTACAAATGGAAATTATAGCAACACCGTCTTATGATTTTTTTTCTATCCATTTCCAAGCTTGGGAAAGATGAAACACACTCACCAGTCAAGGCCAGGAGGCCCAGAAGCAGCCACAGTGGAGACATGTTGAGTAGCTGGCTCTAAGGCACCTGAAATGCTTTTCAAATCAAAATTGGTTTAAAGATACAAAACCTCAATCATTGTCCTAACAGCACATTGTGTCTATGGGACATCAATCATTGTCAGAACAACACACTGTGTCTATGGGGGGTGTTCTATTTGATGGAATGAGTTCCCCACATCCAATGTAGAAAACGAGTAATTTGAATCATAATGGAGAAGTAAAATCAGACAGGTGCACCATTTAACCTTTTAATTAGACCATGGGAATGCCGAGATACTTTGCGTCTCAGCACTGAGAAACACAATGACCCGACTTGGGATGCTGAAAAGCAACTCACATTAAGCAAATATGACATGAAAAGCAGATTTTTTTTCCTTTTTTTCGAGACAGGGTTTCTCTGTGGCTTTGGAGCCTGTCCTGGAACTAGCTCTGTAGACCAGGCTGGTCTCAAACTCACAGAGATCCACCTGCCTCTGCCTCCCGAGTGCTGGGATTAAAGGCGTGCACCACCATTGCCCGGCTAAAAGCAGATTTTTTTTATTGGCTTTTAAAAATTGCTTTTGTTGACCAGCCTGGTCTACAGAGCTAGTTCCAGGATAGGCTCCAAAGCCACAGAGAAACCCTGTCTCGAAAAACCAAAAAAAAAAAAAAAAAAATTGCTTTTATTGAGCTATATGTTTTTCCCTGCTCCCCTCCTTCCTTCCCCATCCCCTTTGACCCTCTCTCATGATCCCCATGCTCCCAATTTACTCAGAAGATCGTGTCTTTTCCTACTTCCCATAGATTAGATCCATGTATGTCTCTCTTAGGGTTCTCTTTGTTGTCTAAGTTCTCTGGGGTTATGAATTGTAGGCTGCTTTTTCTTTGGAAAAGCAGAATTTTGTATTGATGGTTTCCATGAATTGGGCACTCTTCTCTTTAGGTTGGAGAAAAGGACACTCCTTACTCAATGCCTTGGAATCGACCCTAATTCTTTACTTTGGATGAAGGAAAGAGGGGAAAGACTTGCCCTATTGCTCTGAGGCCCATTCTGGGGAACCCCAGATGCCCCGGGGCCCCTGGAACTGTATGTAGCACTCCTAGGTCAGAACCCAGGAAGGGTAGATAGACAACGTCCCAGAAAGTAGGTCACGGGCTGTGCCCAAGGGTTGGAATCATGAAGCGTTCACTCGAATGGAGAACTGGTAGCAAAGACCATCACGCCTGTGCTGCCATGATGACTTTCTTTCTCACCCCAACCAGTTCTTCCAGAAACTTCCGTGACACCACGTACAAGCATTCGTGGTTCCCTCTGATTACCACACTACACAAATGTCACAAACCCCGCCCACTACAGGTATACAGGTGCTTCCCATCATCTCCCCTGGTCAGCAGAGTCTCTCCTCTCTCTCTCTCTCTCTCTCTCTCTCTCTCTCTCTCTCTCTCTCTCTCTCTCTCTCTCCTATAGATGGGTTCTTCCCACCCAGGATGAGATGTCCCCAGATGGAGAGGCATTCAGGAAGTGACTAGATTTCCATCTTTACAAACTGAGAGAGCACATGGCCCTATGACCAAGCCATGCTTTCTGCATCTTTCCTACAGCACTGAAACGGTCTGTCTGATTTCCCTTGGCTGGGTAGAAATGTTCAGGGACCTGGGATATCAGCTGCCCTTGCAGGAGCGTTCAGATTTCTTCCCTCAACAGAAACCACGTTCTCAGCATTTCTGGTCTCAGGAATGCATGTGAGGGGGGACAGGGAATCTCCTGAAAGAACTGGGGAAAGAGCTTAGGTACAAAAAGAATGTTCATAGCCTCACAAAAACACGCCCCTTCTCCTAGCTTCCTTCCGATGCTGTGATAAATGCCATGACTGAAATCGATCCGGAGGAAAAAGAGGGTGTGTTTCGTCTTACATTTTAAAGTCTGTCATCAAGGGAAAGTGGGCTAGGAACACAAACAGGGCAGAAGGATAAGCTTGTTCAGAATAAGCTTGAGGTGGAAACCATGCAGGCGCATGGCTTACTGGCTTGCTCTCAGGTTCACACTCAGCTCACTACCTTTCTTGCACATCCCAGGACCACCTGCCTAGGATGGCAGTGCCCACAGCTGGCTGGGCCTCCCACGTGGATCGTTAGTCAGGAAAATGCCCCTGCCCCAGACATGTCCACAGGCCAGTCTGCTGGACTGAGTCTCCCACATCTTTTTCAGCCGAAGCTTCCTTTTTTAGGTGTATTAAGCAGATATCTCAAGGGCTTTTTGGAAAGGTCCTTTAGAAAAACAGCCCTGCTCACGCTCAAAGGCTGACCCTGGAGCATTTCAATGGATTTTGCTGATTTTCCAGGAAAGGAAGATACTTCCTGTTGGAAACCCAAGAGGAAAGACAGAGCTTCCATTGCAATAGGAGATTTACCCCATTTTCCAAGCACGGAACTAAGTATCTGCATTGAGCATGCACCAGTTACTTAACAACACAAAGGCACTTTCTGGTGCCCAATGCAGTCAGAGACGCAAAGCCATTATTTTCAGTTGTTCAGAGCAAAAAGCGACAATGGACTTCTTGTATGGATAAACAAGGAAGTCCATTCATAAACAGCATGCAAAGTGACTCAGACTTCATGGCCCAGTTTGTTCAGGTGTCAAGAAGTACTCTATATTTAAAGCTGAAGCATCCTGGGGTGTGCTCAAGGAGTGTCCATTTGTTACGGATGACTCGTTTGCTAGTAGCCCGACCACTCCCCACACTCAAAGTCATTTTGAAAATGCCAGTCAAGGTAAGTACGATGCCCTGGTATCAGTCACAATATTTACTATGACAATGTCCTCCCGATATAAAGAGCTAAAAAGGAAAGGCAGCAAGGGAGTGTCAGGCTGCCTTTGGAAAGACAAATGTTAGGGGCTAGCTAACATTCCTCACGGCCTCTATCAGGACATCTTCTTCTACCTGACTTTTCTCTACTGGGCATTCTGTAAGTCCCAAAGCATTGTATTGGCTTGTGATGGATAAAGACCATTTCTTCCTCAGCTCAGAATAATTGGGGACTGGAAGTAGAAATAAGGATCTTTGACATTTATAGCCCTTTGCCAGGAAGTTCCAATCCTTTTCTATGAATGCCGTGGATCTTCACCTTAACCTTGAAAGATATCAAGCCACATCCTTGGGGCCCTCCAGCTAGCCTGCAAATGTGCTGTATCAGAACCCTGGTGTCTGAGAGATGAGCGTGGTCCTGCCTCATCATGATCCATTTCATTCTGGAAGAATTGAGACCTGGGCTAGGCAGCCACATTAGACATGGTCTCTTATATGACATGCTTGGTTGTTGCCCTTTGCTTTGTTGCTAACCCACCTCTCCATCTTCCTTCTCCAGATGGGCCACCCCAGCAGCATCCTTTCCCACTCTTCCCCCTCCCAGTGTTCTGCTCCTCTCCTCACTTCTAACCATTGGTAAAGACCCACTGCCTTGCAGACTGGTTTACCTCAATGGTCCTTACATCCTAATGACAGTAACAATGATAGCCATAAACATGCTTCTGCCACCAGGGTTGCATTCCTAGAGAAATAAAATCTACTTTGTACAGCACAATATAAGATGGCAACATTACAGATCTTTGCTTGCCTGTGTTTTGAGATCAGGTTTCTACCTCTGCCTACTGAGGACAGAGATTACAGCTGTGAGCTTCCACATCCAGCTTGATTTTATAGGGCCTTGCCTTGTAACCTAGGCTCACCTGGGACTGGACCTCCTCTTGCTTCGTCTTCCCTAGTGCTGGGATGGCAAGTGCGTGCCCATGTATGTTTTAACCTGTTCCTGTTCACAGACTGTATTTTTCCAGGGTCTACAATCACATGCACTTGCTAAGCTTGGGTTATGAGCTGTGAGCACCAGCCAGGAGAACTTAGAAGGTCTGAGAAAGTCTCTTCCATCCTTGCCGGCAGATCCGTAAATGCTTCTTTTTCTGTGGAGAGTGTCTGAAAGGGCGTCTTCTGCCTGTGGACCTCTGGTCTTGCTGGCTCTCATTTTGCCACAGTTAAGAAAGAAGATGGAAAGACCATCAACCTTGCATGAGTTCAGGACTATCCCCTTCTGAACCAATATCTAATCAAAAAGACCCTGGTTTCCTCCGTCATAGACTCAGCCTATTTCCGTCTTTTAACTCTGATATCCAAGACTTAAACTGTTAGACCAACAGCTCTCAACTGTGTATCACGACCCCTTTGGGGGCTTGTCAAATGACCCTTTCCCAGGGATCGCCTAATACTATCAGGAAACACAGATACTTATATTACAATTATAACAGTAGCAAAAATTACAATGATGAAGTAGTAATGAAAACAATTTTATGGTTGGGGATCCCCACAACATGAGGAACAGCATTAGGAAAGTTGAGAACCACTGTGTTAGATACACTGACCTCAGCTATTTCACAGTTTCCAGAAAAAGCAGGACCATGCCCCCCCCTCCACATACTTGTGATGTCTGGGTCAATGTTTCATCAGCAAGACTGAGCATGAAGGGAGAGAGGCTTACCACCTGACAAGGTACCAACACGTTAGTTCTTTGGTTTCAAAAGAACAAAAGAGACATTCATTCTTTTTGATCTATTGTCAGCAGAGAGAAGACAGACCCATGGCTCTGCAGTCTCACTGACAGACACGTAATTCTGCAATCTGACTCTCAGTAGCCCAAGGAGGTCCTTTAATCTCTTAGGGATCTCAAGTCAGGCAAACCCAGAGTTCATGGCTGTGACATCGACAAGAATTTTAGGATTAAGCAACATGGCATAGAGTTGCTGATTTTACTGGAAATGTTTTAATATAAGGCTCTAAGCAAACGTGTTAGGGGAGAGTAGCACTCCAGAAGAAAATAAGACATAACTTAGTGTGGATGCTGGCTTCCCACAAGAGAATAGCATAAATTAAGACACAGGTGGACTGTGGTGGTGCATGCCTTTAATCCCAGCATTTGGGAGGCAGAGGCAGGCAGATCTCTGTGAGTTCAAGGCCAGCCTGGTCTACAGAGCGAGTTCAAGGATAGTAAAGCCTCCACAGAGAAATCCTGTCTTGAAAAACAAAAGAGAAAACAAAACAGAATTAAGACATATACTTGCCAGTAAGTGTCTTAGGGTTAGCAATATATGCCATTTTGTTGGCTCTCAACTTAAAAAGTCAGAAGGCAGTTAGCAATCCCTCCTTTTCTCTTCTGATAAATGAACTTATAAGGCAGCTCTGGAGATGCCTTGAATGGAATATAATCTGATGAGGTGAATAAAGGAGCTGCTAGGATTACCTAAGGCATTCAGTACATCTTTCCCTAGAAGTGGGTTTCTAGTGAAAATTGTGGGTTTAGATTTGGTCAGGGAGCAAAGCCATTGGCTGTGCTGGAGTTCTTGCTTCTCTACTGATGAGAGAACTCTACCAGGCCCCAAAGTGAAGGGCTCCTTCTCCTATCATTGGCCCATAATTTTCGCCATTTTTCTATATGGCCCCACTATTATTGTCGGTGTTTAAATGAACATACATATCTGTCCTCCTGTTCTTGTGCATGTGCACACATCCAAAGAAGCCCTGCACATGCATGGAAAGAAATTTACATCTGTATAATGAATGCAATGAATAGGAAAGAAATATACATCTGTATAACGACTGCAATGAATAGGAAAGAATTATTTTATCATTTCACGTTTCTAAAACTCGGGTTTTTCTTGCAAGGCCCTTAGGTTTCCTTTGACTCAGTCTTGTTTACTCAGAATCAGAGACACAATCATTATCAATCAATTAACATATCCTGGAGTTTTCATGCTAAATAAGCTCGGAACAAGTCCAGGGATGTTTCGCACTCACCTGCCTTCAGTCAGCTCTTCTTCCCGGAGTTGGCGAGCACACGGCGCCTTATATAGGGTCTCTTCTTGCTTCCTCTTTTGAAAAGTGTTGACCTCATCTTATTATAAGATTTACAGCTAAATCTCATAAATTATAGTAATAATCATAATAATTACAAATACTTTGAACTCATATAAGGATTTGTTCAAGAATGTCCTGGCATTCTGCACACATCAACCAATTAGTTCTTTTACCACACCTCAGAGGACAAATCCTAATTGCAGGTTCCTGATGGCCCATTCAGGTCCAACATCTGTCTTTATTCACACCCATTTATTGGTATGGTGTCAGGTGAGGAAGCAAGAAAGGAAGGGATGGAGAAAGAGACAGATGAGGGACATGAAGGAAGGAGAAGACAGAAGAGGAAGAGAAAGCTGGAAGGAGGAAGGAAGGAAGGGATGAAGGGAGGGAGGGAAAGAAGGAAGAAGGAAGGGAGGGAAGGAAAAGGGAGAAGATTTGAATTTTCATGAACTCCTAGTCTTATCTAGAGCTTCTTGCTAAGGAGCTTACAACTCAGTGCCCCCAGCTCAGATTTTGAGGACTCCCTGTCCATGGCTGAGACAGTTGAGGTCTAAACTCAAATGACAGGAAAAGAGGCAGGCCACAGAAGGCTGAGAGATTGAAGAGAAGAATGTGAGGAAATGTGGGTAGATAGGATGTCCTTTATTCACCAGCACACAGGCTGTGAAGCAGGCAAACACCTAGACACATATCAACATGTGGTCAAACACATAGGCGTATATCAACATGTAGTCTAGCACACAGGCACATATAAGCATGTAGTCTAGCACACAGTCACATACCACCATGTAGTCTAGTGCACAACCACACATCAATGTATAGTCTAGCACACAGGCACACACCAACATGTAGTCTAGCACACAGACCTACAGATGGACGAAAATAGGAAGACTGGTGAAGGTGAAGGAGAAGGTCTCTGATCTCAAGGCCATTTCTTTTTCTTTTTCTTTTCTTTTGTTTTGGTGTTTCAAGATAGAGTTTCTTTGTTCAACAGTTCTGGCTGTACTGGAACTAGCTCTGTAGACCAGGCTGGCCTCAGACTCACAGAGATCCACCTGCCTCCGCCTCCCAAGTTTTGTGTGCCACCACACCCAGCTCAGGCCATTTTTATACAGATTCACACAAAACTGGCATTCTCCCAGAAATAGTTACACGACAGGCTGTATTACTGTTTACTCTGGGTTCCCCGGACATCCAGTGTCCACCTTTTCTTTTTCTAACTCATGCCTCCCCATATTCAGTGTTAGCCATCTTGGTCCATGCCAGATATCCATATCAGTGCCATGTTTTCTAAACATAAATTGGCCATTATAGCCCTGTTCCCTATATTCTACCTGCTTTAGACAGTTGCTTTATTAGAGCAGGCCCTAAGGGTTATCATCTGGGCCCATAATCCACAGTAACAGTAAAGAGGACTTTTTAAATGGTCTGTAGGATCTCAGAGCCTCACATTTCCCAGGCCTTCATTCTATCGCTGTGATAAAAACAACAACAACAACAACAACAACAACAACAACAACAACAACCCCACTCTGGCCAAAAGCTGAACAAAAGAGATAGAAGATGGAGCAGGAATGAAAACAGAATGCAGAGGGACAGTGGCTACTGGCTAGATCTCTGACCTGTCCCCCAACCTATGCTCAGCAACCTTTCTTAGGTAGCCCACCTGCCTAGGGATGGCCCTGCCCACAGTGGGCTAGGTCCTGGGCCCTCTCACAGTAAATATCAATCAAGATAATCCCTCACAGATATAGCCACAAACCGATTTCATCTGGATAATCCCTCAACTGAGATTCTCTCAGATTACTCTAGGCAGGTCAGGATAACAGACGAAGCTATTAGGGACAGGTGGCAAGGTCACAGACTGGGGCACTATGAGAAAAGTTATAGACGTTCCTGGGTGTTATAGGCATTCCTGAAATCTTAAATCTGAGAAGGAAGTATAAGAATCCATGGTTCTGCCTTGCTATTGCCAAACTTGGGACCAAAAACAGGGGGAGGGTGATCACTATTTCACTGAAACCCTGCCTTCCCAAATTGGACTCAGGGCCCTTTCTCTATTTTGTTCAGAAGCATCAACCAGGACACACAAGCAATTAAAGTTTTTATTACAGTGTGGGGAAATTCAGGAATTCCCTGGCCCCATCTACAAAGTCACCACATCGTCCTCACCAAGGGCATGCTGGCGTCCTGGAAATGTGTCCCTGGTCAGCAGCCAGCATGTTGTCTGGCAACAGTGCCACAGAAATGATGCCCGTCTGTATCCTCATGTTTGTTCAGTTCTTGGCTAGTTCTTTGTGTAGAACCCTCCTTTCAAAGGTCTAGTTTACGATAAGAACTTCTGTCCCTAGACAAAGGGAGGTGTCCACTGTGTGAAAGTGGGTGTAGAAAAGAAGATGTAGCTGGACTTAGTGACCTGCACTGTAGTCCCTGTTACTGGAAAGGAGACAGTGGGAGTTTGGCTTGAACCCAGACGTTCAAAGGCAGCCTGGGAACATATTGAGGCCTTATCTCAAAAGTGAATGAGAAGAAGGCGGGCAGAGTAGAGTGGAGGAGCAGAGAGGAGAGGTGAGGAGAGAGAAGGAAAAGCAGGGTAAGGTAGAAAAAGGAATGAATAGATGTGGTAGCAAACGGAAAGGGAAGGGGAGGGAAGGGGAGGGGAAGGAAAGGAAGAAAAGGAAAGGGAAGAGGAGGGGAGGGGTGGGGTGAGAAGGGGAGAGAAGGGAACAGGAGGGAAGGGAAGGGAACAGAAAAAAAGGGAGAAAAGAAATGGCTCAATGTGGTAGCACATGGGAAGGGTAGGGGAGAGGATGGGAGGGGAGAGAAGGGGAGGGGAGGGGAGGGGAGAGGAGAGGAGAGGAGAGAAGAGAAGAGAAGAGAAGAGAAGAGAAGAGAAGAGAAGAGAAGAGAAGAGAAGAGAAGAGAAGAGAAGAGAAGAGGGAAAAAAGGGGAGAAAAAGAAATGTCTCCATGTGGTAGCACATACCTATAATCCCAACACTTGGGAGGCAGAAGTAAGAGGATTCCACGCTTTGGCTAACATGAGCTACACATGAAGAAACTACCTTAAACATAGCTTGAAGGAAGCATGCTGCACCCGGACTTAGGTGAGAGAACTAGAAACAGCTCCAGAAGTCTCTGTCTCAGCCCAGAACCACACTGGGCTGGGGGCGGGCTCCCCACCGGCTCTCCACCCACCTCCTCGGTGCTTGTCTTACTTCATGAACCCAGTATCTTCAGTGAGAGTTTGTGTCTCAGAGGGATTGGGTTTTCTTCCTCTCGCCTTTGCTAGGTTCCGCACTTGCCCACAGCCTCCCACAATAAACACAAAGTTTTCCAGAAAATTACTTTGAGGAAACTCCCAAAACAGAATTGTTCTACCTATCACAACAAACAAACAAACGTAAACAAAAAAAAAAAACCTTACTGAAGGAGCTTTGCTTTGTTTTTCTGTCTCTCCAAAGCATCAGAAAGTGTCTGCTCCCACTCATTCATGTTTTCTCCTCTGTAGTATCTCCGTGGCCTCCTCCTCACAGCCTCCTCCCAACCCTTGGCGTCGCCTATGACTCCAGTAAAGGAACGCACACCACACAGGTCTGCTGTATGCAGATGGAAAGCGTCTGTGCTGCCTATACTATCTTCAACAAATAAACAAATACATTCATTCCTCTTTGGGGGGTTGTGTACAGAGAGAGTTTCTCTATGTAGCGCTAGCTAGCCTGGTGTTCACCATGTAGACCAGGCTAGGCCTCAGACTCCCAGAGGTACTCCTGCCTCTGCATCCCAAGTGCTGGGATCAAAAGCCTGTGTTACCACACCCAGCAATAGCCCCTGTTACTGTACATTTACTCCTCTAAGGTGATGGGTGAGGAAAATGCATTCCTAGGAAGGCAAGGGCTGAGCTTGGGACTTGGATGTGGCTGCCACCAGAGGTTCTTCTCCCATGGATGCCCAGATGTATTTGGGTCTCACATTCTGGAAAATCCCTGTTAGCCAGGTGACTCCTGGACTCTTCCGTCTTTAGTCTTCTGCTGCCCTCTCACCCTCCATCTAACTTTAGTTCTGAGTAGAACTGTCACCCAACTCTAACAGGAATTCCTTTTTAAGAACTCTGTTTCCCAGCCATGACTTCCAATTCCTTGCCTGCTATATCTGGGTTCCTTAATCCCAAGACCTCCCGTGACCTGGTGTGGACACTCTGGACAGCCTGCCAGTACTCTACAGAAAAACAGCAGTCATATCCAGTTTTTACAGAGGTCTCCGGCTGCTGGCTGAAGTTGAGATGGGCAAGAGAGAAGAAATTAGTTACAGGCTTTACAGAAGGTCAGTTGAGATGGGCTGGGAAAACAAGACACCGAGTAGCCTCGCATTCATTTTAGAAGTGGAACTGATGGGGTATACAGGCATGGGACTAAGAGCTGGTTTGGTGGCGCACGCCTCTAATCCCAGCACTCAGAGGCAGATGCAGACAGATCTCTGAGAGTTTGAGGCCAGCATGGTCTACATAGTAAGACCTGCCTTAAAAATAGATAGATGATAGATAGATAGATAGATAGATAGATAGATAGATAGATAGATAGATAAAGAGAGGTAGGACTAGATGCCAAGAATGAAAGGAAGAGGCCAGGAACACATGAAAGAATAGTGCCTATTCCAGAATTTTGTAGGAAGAGCAGATCTGTGGAAGATTAAGGAATGAACTTTAAAGACTGGAGTTTTGCGGCATGTTTTGGTCTCTAGGATTGCCCTCTATTTTGAAGCTTCCTGCAGTATATATACTCTTGTGAGTGCCACAAGAGTAGCCACATGATCTTGACTACCTGGTGGTCCTGGCTTCACTCATCAAGAATAAGATAATGATCTGAGCCATAGAGACAGCACAGTGACAGTTGAGGAATTGATATATGGGTCTTATATCTACAGGTGGTGGTGAACAGAGATTAGCAACCTGTGGCCGGCCCCCAGGCTCCTACCGGTTTTGTAAATAAAATTTCACTGTACTTCTGCCAGGGCTGTTTATATTGCCTGTGTCTGTTGTCTGCATTGATGCCACAACAGTGCAGCCAAGATCAGTTACAGCAGATCAACAACTGCCCTCTAGCCCCCCAAAACTTCATGGCCTTGAAGTCCAACCATGTCCCCATCCCCATGCTCCTTTGAGACAAATCAATTGCCTTCTACTAAATTTCTATTAGGACAATGTTATTTGAAATTAAAAGACATATTTATTTACTCTTTTTGCTTGTTTGCTTGTGTTTTGTTTTTCAAGACAGGGTTTCTCATTAGCTATGGAATGAGTCCTGGAACTTGCTCTGTAGACCAGGCTGACCTCAATCTAACTCACAGAGATCTGCCTGCCTCTGCCTCCCTAGTACTGGATTTAAGGCGTGTGCCACTACTGCCTGGCTATTTACTCTTGTTTATTATGTTTATTACTTACCTGTTATTAACCTATACTTCATTTACTCATTCAGAAATTTCATGGATGGCTTACTTTGTATCAGGAGTGATGCCGGAGATGGGTGATAGAGCAGGAAACAAGACAGTCATGGTCCATGGTTGTGTAAAGCTAACATGCCAATATAATGAATTAGGTTTGCAGCTTTGTGGGGGACATCTAAGTAAGGACATTACTATGGCAGTCACAGCTCAGAAATGAGGTTTAGACTAGAAACTATATATTTGAAAGTTATTGCTATGTAAAGGGATTTTAAAGCCAGGGAAACAGAATGTATTGCCTAGGGATGTCTAGTGAGAAGTAAAGTGTGTTGTGACCAGCCCCTGGAGAACTCCAGCATTTCAGGATTTGCTAAGGGATTTAGTGAAGGATATTGAATAAGGGAGAACATGAAGGAGAAACCCCAGAGAGTACAAAATCAAGCAAGTCAACCTAAGAGACTGAAGGAGTAAAATGTGTATTTGTCAAGTGCTGGTGAGCAGGGAAGGCATTGAAAAGAGACCATTGTATTCAAACGGGGGGGGGGGGTCACTCTTGATCAGGCAAGAGCAAGTCTGAACCAGGAACATCCAGACTTGTTTTGTTAGAAGAAACAGAGAACTTGACTTACTTGACTTCAACACTAAGGAAGATTTCTTGGGCTGGCGAGTTATCTTCTGACCCCTCTGTGTTTGCTGTGTCGTGTGCCTGTACTAATACTTACAGACACACACCAAATAAATAATTCAAAAGATTTCTTAACTCAGCCAACAGGAAGTCAGAGGTAGGATGAGTTTCAGGGACAGTTTGGCTCCGTCATTCAACAATGTCATCAGGGACCTGGAATCTTGTCTCTCCACTGCTTCCTTGAATGTCAGCTTCATACCAAGGTGCTCCCTTCCTCAATCACCACCTGGGACAGCTATCTATGAGTGACTTCTGGGTTCACACTTCCTCATTTCAATCAATAAAAGAGAAAGAAATGATCATTTTAGAAATTCTCAGGAAAACATGAATATGTGTATTTCCCACAGGGAGTCAGCAAACCCTTTCTCATGGCAGGTTGGCTCCAATTGAATCAGATATCCCTCCCTTATTGGCTACAAACAACCAATATAACTAACTAGGGAATGTGATATTGTGATTAGATGAGACCCGGGTGTACAGCCTAGACAAGGAAAGAGTCGAAAATGAAATCAGATACCCCCCAAATACCTGCGCTGTATGTCGGGTGCTTTTGGACAAGCCAAAGAACAAGCAGGGACAGATGGGAGAAGGTGAAACCCTTAAAGGGGGTGAAGTACCTTTGAGGAGCCTTAGTTGGCTCAGAAGCAGACGGGTGGATGGTAACAGAGACAGGAGAGGCAAGCATTTTAGCGTTTATTTTTACGAGATTATCATCTCTGAACACTAAAAGAAGGAACCCGCCCATCAGCCAAGGTTAAAACACACCAAGGACCCAAGTAAAAGAGCAAATTGTGAACACAAGAAGGTTGAGAGGGTTGGATTTTCCTGGGAAAAGGTGCAGAGTACTGAATCTGAAGTCTGAGGGGTTGGGTGGCCATGGGCAGTTTCATGTATCTGAAACAGAGAGAAGATGCTCTTATTTCAGGGGACTCCACCAGAATTAAACAAGAGAATGACTGTAAACAACTCAATGATACTTTCTTTTATATGGCTTCCTTAATACACTCTCTTTTTTTCTCCCAACTCAGATCAACTTCATTAACTTCTTTTAAGCCAGTGGCAACATCTGGGTAAATGTTTGGTGGGGTGTTGGGGTTGATGGGACACTGCAGGCAAGAAACAGGGACAGAGGAGGGGAGGTGATTTGCAAAGCATTTGTCGTTCAAGAAGCTCCAGATTCCTTACCTGTAAAAAAAAAAAATCAACAAAGTCCTCAGAGGTGGCAATTAAAGCCATCCTGCTGACAGGGACACTGACTGTCTAGAAAAGAACGCTGTGGGTGGCGTCCTTCCCAGATAAAGGAAGGGCCAAGGTGTCATTACAGTCATTTCTAGCTTTACTAGCTGCTGAGCCGTTCTGACCACAGATGCCAGCAAGAAAATTGAAGGCTAGGAACCAGGAAGGAGAAACGGAGACTTCATCATCAGCACCGCCTCTGGACACCACAAACTCGCTTCGCCTTTTGGGGGAAACCACTGACCTTCTCGTGTATTTACTTTTCCTTTTGATGTAACAAGAACAAGCCACTAATTATACAAAGCAAGTGGGAGCAGAGACTGCTCGCTCCTACGCAGCACACCAGACTGAGCTGAAGAGCTCTCGGGGAAGGGTGCTTTGAGTATAACAGGGTCTTCGACTGTTGTGGCTTTTGCGCGTGTTGCTGCTATGAATACTTTTTCAAGATTTATTTTTATTTTTAATTATTTGTTCACACGTGTATTCATGCCTGGGTACGCGACTGAGTGCAAGCAGAAGTCAGGAGGCCACAGATCCCCTGGTGTCAGAGTTACAGGCTACACGGGTGGTTGTGAGCAGCCTGATGTGGGTTCTGGAAACTGAGCTTGGGTCTTTGCAAGAGCCATCCCTCCAGCCCTCAGTAGGCTTTCTTGAGATGCGCAGTTGGCTGCTCTTTAGGAAGCTTCAGCGGCTCCAGTCCTGTGTGGCCTTTTGTGTTAGACACGTCCCAGTCCAGGAATGTTCCTGGTGGCATTTTTACAAGCTGCTGCTTGGAACAGAAGCGGTGGTGTGTGTTCTAGTAACATCTCCTGGTAGGGAAGTGTGCCCTTTCTCCTTGCCCGCCCCTGAGGCAGATTCTAGACACAGGTTTGGGGTTCAGTTCACAGTTTACAGCTTGTACCAGGTTCTGTTGGGCATGGTGCACACTTGCATGCATCAAGCAGTGAGTGCTTTTAACAGACAGTCTGGGGGCTTTCCTGCTCTCATACCTTAGAAATATCTATCAGTGTTTCCTAAGAGCAAAGGAAGGAATCATTCTGACATAATATACATATTTATCCTTTGGACCTGTTAGAAGGGACTCAATGGCCACATGGCCTTACCATGATTTTTTTTTTTTTTTTTTTTTNCAACGATGATTTTTCAGGTCATTGGTCATAGTTTGAATCTATGTAGAAATTATGACAGAACTAATTTATCTTTTAAGTTCAGCGATTGTGTTGGGAGACAGGGTTTCTCTGTGGCTTTGGAGCCTGTCCTGGAACTAGCTCTGTAGACCAGGCTGGTCTCGAACTCACAGGGATCCACCTGCCTCCGCCTCCCGAGTGCTGGGATTAAAGGCGTGCGCCACCATTGCCCGGCTTACCATGATTTTCTGAAACATCAGGAACGATACAGTCTACAGTTTCCCCACACCTCAAATACAGAAGTCATGGTCTGGTTTTATGTATGTGCATGTGTATGTAGTATGTGTGTGTATATGTAGTATGTGTGTGTGTAACACAAATAATAAAAACGCAGAGACAGATACTGGGATTCAACCTGAAGAAAAACAAAGCAGCCAAGTCACTCGACAGTTTTTACCTCTAAGAAATCTTCAGGCTGAAAGAGAAGCGATTTCCTGTCTCATCCCACCTTATATTCCTCTCTAGTGCTGGGATTAAAGGCATGCACCACCATCACCTCCCGGCCTCTATAGCTATCTAGTGTGGTTGCTAGGATTAAAGGTGTGTGCAACCACTCCCTGGCCTGTTTGGCTGAATAGTGTTTTGCACTGACCTTCTGGCAAGCTTTATTTATTAAAATACAAATGAAATATTACTACATGTGTGTATGTAGTGTGTTGTGTCTATGTGTGTGTAGTGTGTGTCTGTGTATGTAGTGTATATGTATGTAGTGTGTGTATGAAGTATGTGTAGTGGGTGTGTGTGTGTGTGTGTGTGTGTGTGTGTGTGTACACGCACATGGATGCCACTGTGCACACATGTAGATCAGAGGAAAACTAGGAGGAGCCATCTCTCTCCTACCACCATATTGGTCCCAGGGACTCAATTCCAGTCATCAAACTTGGTAGCAGGAACATTTCCCCGCTGAGGCACCCCACTAGCCCAAATTTATGGATTTTTTTTCTTACTCTTTTTATACAAAAATCTAATTGTGACCAGGGATTCTCATAAAAAAAATACCCCATTTCTTCATTTTCATTAAAATCAATAAAAGAAACTGTAACCAAAATCTTAAATTCTCTCTGATAACTGAAAATTGTCACGCTGAAGCAGGGTACGTCTCAGTTTTCCACGGGTTACTGGGAAGGTAGTTCAGAATTTTGCTTCTTTTCTTGTGAGCAGCTTCGAGGAAAGAAACAGAGCAGGAAAGCCTCCTGACGAACCCTGTTGCTTCCGTCATAATCAAACCTTAGCTCATTATCTGGCTGTCCAGTATTTTTTGTTTCGTTTTTACTCCTCTGCTGGCAACATTTTTCTCTATATTTCTACTTTTCCTTTATGTTTGAGTCAGGGTCTCACTGTGTAGTTCAGGCTAGCCTCAAATGCCCCATCTTTCCGCTTCCGCTCCCCAAGTGCAGTAGTTACAAGTCTGAGCTGCATGGTCTGGCTGTATTTCAGAGTCTAGGCAACTTCTCTACAGTGTGCAGATCCATATACTGAGTACTCACACGGGTCCAGGCCTACAGTGACCTGCTGTTGGCTTCTCTTTCATACCTAACGAATTCTCCAAGGAGAATATGGACTTGAACCTTTCTTTATTTACCTGGAATCATCATGGAAAATGCCTGTTCATGAAGGCTGGTCTTTTTTTTTTNCCGTAAGACCCGTGGAAATTAGCTGCAGGGGACTCTCTGCCCATGCTATAGATGAAGAAGAATGAGGTCTCCAAGCCATATTGTGAAATGTCTTTTTTTTTTAAGATTTATTTATTTATTATATATACAATATTCTCAGTATTCTGTCTGCATGTGTGTCTGCAGGACAGAAGAAGGCACAGATCTCCTTACGGATGGTTGTGAGCCACCATGTGGTTGCTGGGAATTGAACTCAGGACCTTTGGAAGAACAGGCAGTGCTCTTAACCACTGAGCCATTTCTCCAGCTTTTTCATGAAGACCAGTCTTGAACTTTGTCTTAGATGTCTTCTAGTTTACATGAAGAGAAAGAATAACAGGTTGAGCAATTGAATGATCTAGATCTAACTGATACTCTGTGTATGTCTTCAGTTCATAGCCATAGGCTATCAGCTACATATATTTGTGTGCTAATAAATGAAAGGAAATGCTGAACCAATAGGATCAAAATACAATAAAACCAAGACAAATAGGACATGGCAGCACTGTTGCACACATACACTGTAGTGGCTGCACACACAAGGCCTGGCATGAGCTCAAGCCAGCCAAGATCCCAGCCTGGGGAGGGCAGAGTCTCCTGAAGTTCCACACATAGCTGAAGCTATGGGCACCTGCTGGCTGCCAGGGAAGGAAGAGTCAGTTTTCTTCTGGGACACAGCCCTTGAGAGATTACCCATGCTCTAGTTGATTGATGGTCCTACAGCCACATACATAGCGCAGCATTAAGGAGACTCAATAGGTTTTAAAAAAAAAAAGAGTTACATGAAGTTGGGAGGGAAGTTGGTGAGAGGGCAGGGGAGGACCTGGAGGGGAGGGAATGGGGGCGGATTTTATCAAAATGCATTGTATGTATGTATGAAAATATTGAATATTAGAAAGAAATTATAGGGTAGAACAAGGCGAATAATGAGCAGACTTTAAACTGCCTATGGAAAACAATTGCAGAAAGCAAGTCAATGGCTTTATCTCTTCCATGTATTTCCTTCTGTTTATCGATAATGGTTGACTTAGTACCTACCATGTGCCAAGCCTGAGCTCATACAGCAGACATACCTGTCAAATAAGACATGGTTTCTGTTTTCAAGAAATCCAGGGCCAGATAGCAAATGGGCATTTATAACATTTCCCAATTTTATGTTGGATTAAGTCAGGTTAAGTCACTGGTTCTCACTAGAGCCAATGTCAAACCTTCATTGCAGATCATAAAACTCCTTAGAATCTGGCTCGCAACAAGGCCTGATGAGGAAACACTCTGTAAGACTCTTCCTTGTCCACAGACATGGAAGTGTGGGATATACCCAGCAACCAATAAAGCTGTCGTTGATGCTGTGACTCAGGTGATTCGTCTAAAATACCTCAGGCCTGGGAACCTGTTCTGGGATTGCCCCATCGTTCCTCACAGTGCTTGCCTGCTTCCCAGGCTACAGAGCACTTTCACCTCTTCTGTTGTAAGCTCATGATGAGTGTAAGGCACACAGAGTAAATGCTCGTACAGATGACTAAACTATGATATTCAGTAATAGAATGGCTTTTCCAATTTAACAGCATGTAGCCAGAATGGTTGGGCTGGGTAGGGTGGACCTGTTTGCCTTCAATCATACGTCCTGTAACACCTCAGAAAACAGAAAGCTCTTTCCCTAAATCTATGGGGGAAACATCATGATTTGGGAACTATTATCAACCAAAGTCATAAAACGTGGTTATTATGTGGGAGCCAGTGTCCTAAATAGCTATATGGGGTGATTGTCCTCCAATGATGTGGGGCATTCCATGTGCATAAAAATGCCAACGCCCAGTGGAGTCAGGACAAGGCTGGGAGTTGCTTCAAGAGTGCCAGGAGCATGGATACCACACACTGTTTTTTTTTTTTTTGTTTTATTTTGTTTGCTTTTAAATCTATAATAGTTACCGGTCCCCACATTTGATGTCTGTCTGCTTTGCAATTAGCCTGAAGTTTTGTGTTGTCTTGTAACCTTTAGAAAGGACCAAGGTAGAATAATTGGTCCATCTTTCATGTGTTTGCTCCATAGGGCATCATGGGTGTTTTCCCTATATATTTGAAGGCTGGGATCTTTGTTGTGTCTGGGCATAGGGAAGGGCAGAAGTAGAATCATCTAAAGGTTATTAGTAGTCAAGTTCTCCAGATAAACAGAACCAGTAGGGTATGTGTATGGGAAGAAATCTTTATTTTAATATCATTGAAACAATTTAATTTTTGATCTAGTTGTTTCTTCTTTTCTTTCTTTTAAAATTAACTCTTACTGTATTGGCCAGGTTGTCCTTGAACTCATAACCCTCCTGCCTTAGACTCCCAGGTAGCTGGAATTTCAGACATGCATTCAGAGCAGACATTTATTTTAATAATTTACTCACAATTTATGGAGGCTAGCAAGTTTAAAATCTACAAACCAGAGACCATGAAAAGCTTACACTGATGTTCAAGTTTAACACTTCCTGTTGGTAGAACTGCTTCTTGCTCAGTGAAGGACCAAGAGTATGTGCTAGTAGGGCCTGAACTCATAAGATGACACTCTCCCCACAAATCTACCATGGTAAATTGTGGTGAAAGTCATTTCCCTGAGCCCAGCTCCATCATAACAGGCTGAAGCTGAGACACGAGTCAGTATGAGACACACAGATATGTTCAGATGAAGACACTCGGCACAGGTGCACTTTGTGGAGTTACTCTCTTCTGGTGCTTAAAGTTTTCAGTATTGCTTTATTAAACCTATGGCAGAGGCTCTTTGGGAATGATCAAGTCCAGTGCAATGCTGCCCAGTTCACAGTGTTCTGTGGAAACATCCACACTCTATACAGAAGTTCATTCTCAGCGAGGCAGTCAGGAGTAGGAGACAAAAGCTCTCCAAGGAGCCTGGCCACATTCTAGATTCTGCCGTCCACAAAGCTAGTCTGTGGTCCCTCTGCAGAAACAGACGGAGTCCCACTCTTGATGAATAGGTGGATTGTAGAGGTTGATGACGTCACTGACAGAGAATTGGTGAGAAAGTCTGTTACACAAGAGTTTCCTGAGAACAGAGTGGGCACAGGCGTGTATAGGCTGGCTAGTGTGGACAGAAAAATTGCCCTGAGCCTTTGCAGTGGCTGAAGTAGGAGGAGTAGAGAAAGTTCTCACACAGTAGCTGGGAGTCTATGAGCTTTGGATTTTTAGCTAGTACCAAATTTTCACTAACTGAAAACGAAGACAGTGAGATCACAGAAATCCCAGAAAATTAACTTGAATTCCTGCATTTAAAAATGTTTGACTTCTGCTCGATAGTGGTGGCTCTCACACTTTTAATTCCAACACTCAGGAGGCAAAGTCAGATGGATCTCTGTGAGTTGGAGACCAGCCTGGTCTATACAGAGAAACCGTGTCTTGAAAAACCAAGCATAAAAAAAAAATGTTTGACTTCATGGTACTGTAAGCCTGAGTAACAGTCCAGGCCTGGAGAAGTAGTAGGCATATGCCCATGAGTTGGCATATTTTTGATAATTAACTAAACTGGCATAGCAGCTTCTAAACACCTGTATGTCTACCATAGACAAAAGGGGCTCCCAGTGGTCGGAGATGCCTCTTCTTACAATGGGCAGTGAATGCAGAACTTCATGTCTGCCCAGCATGCAGAGCATAAGCAACAGGTATAAACCCAGCTGTAAACAATCACTTAACCACCCTCTGTAAGGCTCAGGGAACATTATAGAAGAAGGAGCAGGAAGGATATAGGAGCTAGAAAATAAAGCGCTGTGATAGTTCATTCTCTAGACCCAGTACAACCAATGCAATCACTAACTGCAGGTACTTGTACTGGGCACTCACAAGATCAGCCCTATCTATGGTCAGAAGAGGTGAAGAGAAAATGGCTTAGGGGCTCTACCCTTCACTTTGAACTGTTGGATACTGAGAGATTCTCGGAAAAGAGGAATGAATCGTTGTCTTTAGTTGAGCACCCACGGCTGAGCCCACCAGGCTCCAATGGATCGCTCCAAACCTACAGTTACACAGCAGGCCCTGGATAATCTCAGTGGGTCACAAAACAGCATGAACATGAGAGAGAGAGAGAGTAGTGGGAAAGGGGAGGGAGGATGTGGTAGTAGGGGGATGGTTTGAGATTGGTTAGTATGCACAGCATACATGTATAAAATTGTGTATGTATATAATAATTGATTTCTCATCTCCATCTGCTGCAGAAAGAGGCTTCTTGGCCAATGAGTTAGAAGTAGTTACACTGACCTGTGAATATAAGAATGAGTTTTAGAAATGAAATTGGGACTTATACTGGCTTAGGAAAATGGCAGCAGAAGGTTCTCTAGGACCCATGACATCACCAGCCACAGGTAGTTGGCAAGGTTTATAGTGCTGGGCATGAAGTCCCTCCTATTGAGGGAGCCTTGAGTACAGTTAGACAGTTGTTGGTTGTCACACAATAAAGGGCCACTATTGCACTGCTGGGAATACCTTCATCGGCTGGCCATTCTTGTGGTTCATAGGATTTAGAGATGGGCAGGACTATCAGTTGCTTTTCTCCTTGGGCAGCTGGCATAGCAGAGAACTAGTCCCCATTGAGGAGGTTTCCAGGTCAATTCCAGCTCAACTCCTCTAAGTCCTATGTCTAAAATGGAAAGTGTATGTAAAATACAAAGATGTAGATTATTGCCACGACCTCATGGCTATATAGAAAGCCAAGATTAAACTCCTATTAACTGAAACATATAGAAAGCTATTGTTTTGAACTAGTCAACTAGTCTCCAGTAGGGCAAACCACAATGAGTTGTGAATGCTAGAAACACTAAGTAGTAAGGGACAGGAAAATTACTAAACATAGCAGTTTTCTACAGAGACTAGTAGCGACTTGCCAGAAAAAGCCCCTTAAGAGCTTTAGTGACAAGAAGTCCTCTGCTTTAACCCTTAAAAGGAAAGTAATCTGGTGTTTAACCAATCTGTTTCTCCCGTTCTATTTTCTTGTTCTTGCTTTAGCTACCTTGTAAAACCTCCAAATCGGGCCAGAGAGATCACTCGGCAGGTAAAGGAACTTGCCACGAAGCCTGATGACCTGAGTTCGAGTTAGGTCTTCAGAACCCACATGGAGGAGGGAGAGAAAACTGATTCCTGCAAGTTGTCCACTGATCTGTCCATGTGTGCTGTGCTCTCCCATCACCCAAACAAATACGATTATAACAAATAAATTAAAAATCAAAGAAAGCAAATGAAACCATAACAAAATTGGGCTAGCAAACTTGTGGATTTGCTCGCTCATTAGTTTACTTATTTATTGTACTTTTGTGTGCATTACACATGTATGTGCATGTTTGCATGTGTGGATATGCATGTATATGTGTGTAATATGTGTGAAGGCCTGAGATTGAAGTCAAATGCCTTCCTATTTGCTCTCCACTTTGTTTACTGGGACAGGGTCTTTCGGTGAACCTGGAGTTGCCAATTTAACTAATTTAGCTAGTTAGCTTGCCCTGGGGAATTTACTATTCCTGCCTTCCAACCACTGGGATTGCAGGCAGGCCACTAGGAACGCCCCTCTCTTTTTATGTGTATACTGGGGATCCAAACTCTAGTCTGCACACTTTTACAGCAAGTACTTTGCCTGCTGAGCCATCTGCCCAAACTGAACTTTTATCTATCATCTATGTATGTATGTATGTATGTATCTATCTATCTATCTATGTATCTATGTATCTATGTATGTATGTATCTATGTATGTATCTATCTATCTATCTATCATCTATCTATCTATCTATCTATCTATCTATCTATCTATCTATCCATCATGCTGACTGCTAAGGCTGGAACCCATGGTCTCATGGGTTAAGCAAGCACTCTCCATCTGAGCTATACTCCTAGTCTTGAATCCGTAGTTTTATTTGGGCTTGCTAAGAACTGCTTATTGATTCATTGAGTCATTGGGGCAGGCTTTTCCACCAGACTGAGAACCCACTTCTGAAATCACTCAGAGCTCATACATACGGCAAAGTTGTTTCTAGCCAGTGTTTAAGCTAAAGTAGTCGGCCAGGTAAATTGGCTCCTGTCCATGGGGGCTTCTCCATTGTGCTGCTTGATCTCTGCAATGCAGAGGGCTGCACAGCGTGGTGGCCAGGGTCCAGCCGCAAGAGCTCAATCTCTCCCTTGAGCTAGTCTTATTTCTTGCTTTTTAATTGAAAATCACATAGCATGACGTTACTGTCAGGGGTGCAGTTTCGTAGCACTAAGTACTCTCACAACATTGCACAAGCAACATCCTTACCCAGTTCCACGACATTTTCTTCATTCCAAAAGGAAATCCATGGAGGCTGCAGAGATGGCTCAGTGATTAAGAGCACTGGCTGCTCTTCCAGAGGACCTGGGTTCAATTCCCAGCACCCACACGGCAGCTTACAACTGTCCATAATTTCGGTTTCTGACATGCTCACACAGACATACACATATACAAAATACCAATGGATATAAAATAAAAATGACTATATTATTAAAAACCAAATCAAAGCAAAAGGAAATTCATAACCTCAACCTGCCCTCCCTAGCTCCCTTTACTCACTCTTGGTGCTCTTGTTTCTCTGGGTACGTCTCTTCTAGCTATTTTCTATAGATCTTACTGCGTGAATCTATGTCTATCTACTCTCCCATGGGATAGTGGCTTTTGAGTTCACTAGGTTAGAGTTCGTCTTAGTTTGTTTTCTATTGATCTGATAAACACCATGACCAAAAGCAACTTGGTAAGGAGAAGGTTTAGTTTATTTTCTCTTAGAGTTTATATTCTGTCACGAAGGAAAGTCAGGGCAGGAACTCAAGGAGGCAAGAACTGAAGCAGAGACCATGCAGGAGGGCTGCTTCCTGACTGTCTCTTCATGGGTCACCCAGTTTGTGTCTTATACAAGCCAGGACCACCTGCCCAGTGGTGGCACTGCCAATAACGTGCTGGGCCCTCCCACAGCAATAATTAATTGATTAATTCATTAATAACTAACTTGTCTATAGCTCAGTCTGATAGAATCATTTTCTCTATTGAGGTTCCCTCTTTTCAGATGATGCCGTTTGTATTAAGGTGACAAAAATCTAACCAGCGCAGAGCACGAATGATATTTCAATACTTTATGATTTAGCATCACAATTTGTTTATCCATATATCCATTGGTGGAAGTTGGGCTTGTATGACATCAATCCTGGCAGTTTTATTTGAATTTTCAGTAAAATTCAGGGCACCGAGGGATGGGTCATCGCAGTTACTTCTACTGGCATGGACCTTCAGTCTTAGTTTTATAGATAAATAACAGTAAATGATTTCTCTAGTTATGTCCTATTTGAGCATGTTGTTTAGTATATTATTAAAATGTTCCTAACGGAACACGTTTAGATATAGCAGTGCCCACCTATGACCCAGCACTTCGGGGTTGGAGACAAGAGAACACATAGTACAAGGTTAGCTACAGTGTGAGTTAAAGGGTCATCTGAGACGCAAGAGACCACGCAAACAAACAAAACCGTGCACGTTCACGTCATTAAGGTTTGTACTGGAGTGAAGAGCAACGCTGGGAACTGGTCCCAGGGTTACATGCATGCACTCTGACACGGAGTGAGCTCCCAACCATAGGTATTTTTTTGCATATAGGCCATTTGGCTGAATATTAAATTATGGATTCACAATTGATTTCTGCATATTAAATATGGCATGCTACTGTCTTTCAGAATGATGTATGCTGTATACAATTTCAACGCTAACTCAATTTTCTTCCCCTTAAAATGATCTGATGTTTCAAAGCCCCCCCTTGCTTACTTTTTTAAGGCCATAGATTTGGAAGAATCCTTATCAATTTGATTTTTCTAGTGGCTCGATTTCACCAAATACATGGAAGTGCCCTTCTGCTATGTATGTTCAAGAGTTTTATCTCAGTAGAACTTTATTGAGCTACCATTTTGGTATTTGCTCTTCCTTGGCTTTCTTCCCTGGGGGCTCATGCAGTACTTCCTTGGTTTCTATGCTTTAAAATGTTCCCTTTTTACAAAAGACCCCCTTAATTTCTTCCTATTGTACCTACCTCTCCTGCTGTTGGACCTTATTTATTCTTAAAAAAATTTTTTTTCAAGACAAAATTTTTGTGTAGCTCTGACTGTCCTGGAACTCACTCTGTAGACCAAACTGGCCTAATACTCGCCAAGATCCGCCTGCCTCTGCCTCCCAAGTGCAGGGATTAAAGGTGTGTGCCACCACCTCCACGTTTTGTTTTTATTTTTTATTTATTTATTTTAATTTATTTATTTATTAAAGATTTCTGTCTCTTCCCCACCGC
>NW_026067903.1:4770846-4863266 GCF_014885135.2 Alexandromys fortis | reverse complement strand
CATCTTTAGTCATCACTGAAATGCTTCCATCTCTTCATCACATATTGGTTCTTCATTTGGAGCTGTGGTGTGTCAAGCAGTATATAGAACCTTCTGCCCAAATAGCTCGACTTGTAAATGTTCATAGCAATGCGTTGTTGGTCTGGTTCAAGGCCTCGTGTTTCCAGTACACTATCAATACTGCACCCTCTCTGAAACTCCTCTCCTTTATCCCTCGGCTTCCACGAGTCATGGAGATCCTGCGGCTGTGGTTTCACACATACCTTTCCCTGCACATGCTCCAGCAGGTCATAGATGGGGTAGATGTTGGAGGGGGCCATCTTGTGGGCCTGGGTGGTAGCTGAGTTAGTCAGCCTGGGCTTCCTCCATACCCCCGCCACTCCAGACATGGGGCAGGGCCAACTCAGCAGGGCCCTTGGACATCAACATGGCCTCAGGTAGCAGCTGAGACCATGGCCTGTGGTGACACAGGCCAAGGACCCGGACATGCCCGTCAGCAGCAGCACTAACCAGGACATCACATGGCCTCAGGCGGCAGCTCAGGCCACTTACAGCAGCCTGTTTCACACGGCGTCTCCAGCTCCTCCTGTCTGTGCGGTACGTGAACCACGCCCACTTCTCTCTCTCCCCGTTCTCCACCACAGAGTGGCACCCGGCTGTCGGGGGACCTCTGGCTGCTGCCTTATGGCCGCCCACCCCACACTGCAGTGGATGGTCTCTTCCTTATTTTACTTTTCTCCCACCTCTTTGGGGAAGATTTTTATGAATGGGATTTTATATTGATTTCATTCTCTGTGAACTTTTATCTGGTAGATAGAAAGGCTGCTGGATTTTGTATGTTGGCTTTGTACCTTTTTACTTTTCTAAGAGCATTTGCAACTTCTAAGAGTTTCCCAGTCTCTTTAGCATCAGATCACGTCTTCCAACAAAGGGAACTTCACTCCTTCGTTTCCCTTTTGTCTCCCTTTTATTTCTTTTCTTGTCTTATCCCTAGCTAAAATTCAAGCACCATGTTGAATAAGTGAGGACAGCAACACTTGTCTCATTCCTGGTTTTAGAGAAAATGCTTTCATTTTCTCCCATTTAGTATAAGGTTGTTTTAAGTTTTCCATACACTACTTTTATTATGTTCTTATGTTCCTTCTGTTCTTAGCTTCTTCAGTTTTTTTTTTTTTTTAAATCAGGAAAGGATGTTGAACTTTGTTAAAGGCCCTTCTTGTGCTTATGGAGATGATTACGTGATTTCTGTCATTTAGTTTGTTTATGTGTGGACTAGCAATTTTTAAATTTTCAGTATTTATGTGTACGTATGCAAGACTGTGTGAATTTATGCACATCATATACAAAATATGCAGTCATCCTCCGAGTTCCAGAAGGTGTCACATCCTCTGTAATTAGAGTTATAGGTGGTTGTTGTATAAGTCACCTGATGTGGGTGCTGGGAGCCAAAGAAGGGTCCTCTGCAAGAGCTGTATACACTCTGAACCACTGAATCATTTCTTCAGGCCCATGGGGTACAACACTTGATTTTAATGTTTAAACCACCTTTCAACCCTGAGATGACAGCAACATAGCCATGTTCTGTTATCTTAATATTGTTATCGTAATATGCTCTTGAACATGATTTGCACTTATTTTATGGAGGAATTTTTCCTGCCTTTGTTTATCAAGGAAATTGACCTATAATTTCTTTCGTTGTTGTATTCTTAATCAGTTTTGGTGTCAGGATGCTGGCGCTTTGTTGTTTTTTTTCCTCAGGGGTTAAGAAACCTTGTGTGTGTGTGTGTGTGTGTGTGTGTGTGTGTGTGTACATGTTCCTGTGTGTGGATGTGATATGCGTATGCCTGCTTGTGTGGAGGCCAGAAGACAACTTTGGGTTTTGGCCCTTCCCTTTCTACCTGTTTGAAGAAAGATTTCTTCAGCAGTGTGCGCAGGCTAGCTGGAGCACAAGCTTTGGCAGAGGGTCCTGTCTCTACCCTCCTACCCCAGGGGTGCACTGGGCTTACTGATCCAGTGCTGTAAGTTCTGGGGATCAAGCTCAGCTTTTCAGGCAGGGCAGCACACACCTTCACCCTTGTGCCAACCTTGATGACCTGAGGTCAACCCTCAGAACTCACATAGTGGAAGGAGAGAACCAACTCCTCCAAGTTTTCCTCTGACCTCCACACATGTGCTGTGAATTGCACATACAAAGTTACAATTCTGGTGGTAATCATGTTGCCTCCCCCCAATATTTCTGGTGTTTCTGTGATGAAATTTGTACATCTTTGGCTTGGTTATCTCTTTTGGTTTTACTTGCAAATCTTAGTAAGCAACCCACTCTTAAGGGTACTACCCAGTATGGAGATAACAAACTATTATAATAACAACAGTACCAAATATAGAAATGAACCTAAAGTCCATTAATATATCACATGTGACCATAAACAGAATAGGGAAAAGAAACATAGAAGGTTATGAAGTTAACAATTATTTAGGGTAAATGTGTGTAGACAGAGACTGCTTGTTCACTTCCTGGTCACCCAGACGAGATAAGGTTTTGGGGTGTGACTCTTTCGGCAGCTACATGGCATTTCTCTGACTCTGCCTACTCTCTCTCTCTATCTCATCCAGTTTGGCTATAATCTGCCTTGCTATAGGCTGAAGCATCTTCTTTATTAACCAATGGTAATGAGACATATTCGCAGCATGCAGAAGAGAATCCCACATCAAATGTGGAAATAGCAAGTGAATGAGGTAAAGGAAGGAGGCAGGGAAGAGGGGAAATAGAGAAGTAATATTAAATGAATGAAAAGCACAAGAAGAAAAACAGAAGAATGTTGAAGGGAAAAAGATTAGAAGAGAAAAAAAATCAAAATAAAAGCCCAGATTTTGTAATATGATAAATGTAAAAAACAAAATTAGACAAATGTTAAGGAGTCCAGAGGGCACGGCGGCAGCCTGTTTTGTTTCAGCATTCTAGAAGCAGATCTCAGAGTTCGAGGCCAGCCTGGTCTACATAGGGCTATATAGAATGAACCTGTCCCAACCTTCCCCCTCAGAAGAAGGGAGTACAAAATAAAACCATGAGTTTTTAAAACAACAAACTAAAGAGTATCCCCAGCAAGGCAAAATTAACATACTGCTGAAAGTGTTGTTGAGAGGAACAAATGAAGGAAACGAGAAAAGAAAAAAGAATGCCTATTAGTGAAGAAATGCATAATAAAAACTGATGATTCCATGAAGAACTAAAGAACAAAAAAACCCCAAATATTAAAAAATAGGATAAAGAAAAAGAACTGCTTTGAGTATAAGAACAAGTAAATGCAAGGGAAGGCCTGGGGCTCAAAGAAAGGATAAAGAACGAAGGAAGCTTCTTCCAATGCCTAAGTACCAGAGGGCTCCTTTCTATGGCTAAGCCCTGCTGGGCAAGTGTCTGATCTCCACAGGACCTGTCTACTTCAGTAGCTTCCCTTCTCTGTGTAGTAGCGTCCTCTACTGGCCACACTCAGTTTTGCAGTCTGTGGGCTGGGTAGTGTTTCATCACTTTCTGGTCCCAGATTCCTTCTTCAGGACTGGGGCTATCTCCCAAGTGCACTGGAGTTTGGGAGCAACCAAGATAACACGTTCTTGGACTCTGTACTTCCACTGTCTGGCTGGAAGGGTGCTGTTGGTGGGAGCTTGAGTCTCCAGGCTCTGCAGTGGGACTGCTACCTCGATAGCATCAGGCTCCACCTGCTGATCACAGGCGCAGGGCTACAGAACTCAATTGATGGGATCTGCTTCCTGGCAACCAGGGCAGGACTTTGTTCCTGTTCGCTGTCCGCGGCTGTCAGCACGGTGCCTTCCCATCCTACACAGCCACCTCCCTGGGTTGTCCGTCATTACTGAACCTTGGTTAACTAAACTTAGGCTCGCTGTTGTGTGGTTGTTTTCCATTCTCAGGCTTCAGCGTAGCTCAGTTCCCTCTCAAGGTGGTGCCTGGACCCTGCCAGTCGAGTCACACGGTTAACAGAAATGGGCGTCCCCTTTCCCGCAGACCCAACAGCCACAAGTGGCTCTGACAGCTGTGTTTCCCCTAAGGCAGGGCTGCAGGTCTCTTCACCACGACAGCCCGGCTCACACAACATAACCCCTTGCCCCTGAGTCACGCGTGTGCTGGGGTTGACTTTTTTTTTTTTTTTTTTTTTTAAGATTTATTATGCATACACTCACCAGAAGATGGCACCAGATCTCATTATAGATAGTGTGAGTCACAATGTGGTTGCTGGGATTTGAACTCAGAAAGAGCAGCCAGGACTCTTAATCTCTGAGCCATCTCTCCAGCCCTCGGGCTGACTTCTTTGTAAGGCACTAGATCTTTCCTCCATGCTTTCACACTACCTTTGCGGATTTACGAATCGCCCCCCCCCCCCATCTCTCTCTCTTTAGCATACAGACTACTCACTCTGGTGAGAGTCACAAAGGCAGCTTTGAGTCTACCAATCGAGTCTGTTGTCAACTGTCTTGTCTCTGACTTTGCTTGGGTCTGCTGTCAGGGTAGCCATTCCCATTTGCTTCCCGACTACAGGATGAAATTACACTGATTAAAACAAAAATTGTGCTAGGTGGTGGTGGCACATGCCTTTAATCTCAGCACTGGATTGGTAGAGGCCAGCCCAGTCTACCAACTTAGTTCCAGGACAGCCAGGACTACATAAACAAACCCTGTCTAAAGAAAAAAAAAAAAAAAAAACCCTGCTCAAGATTCTGCTTATTAGGACTTCAATTATGTTTGTTTATGTCTGTATTTGGGTATATGCATGTGTGAATATGATCTTAAGATATAATCTTGTTTTCTTATAATACTGGGCATTAGTTAGCTTTTTTGTGTGCTCAGGAAAATTACTGGTCTGTAATTTTATGATGTTGCAGTCTGGCTTTGGTGTTAATACTAGACTAAGAGATAGAGTTACTAGCAGCAGGAGATAGAGTCATCCCTTAGAGGTGTAAAAGTTTGTGAAAACTGATGTCATTCTTTAAAAATGTTTTTGTTGAATTTATGAGTATAGTCATTTGGTGTTGTACTTTTCCATTAGAAATGCTATTTATAGAGATTAGTTCTGCCCAAATTTAGAAGAGGTTTCCCTTTATGTATGTGAGTCTGCACTTAGGTGAGCAGGTGCCCAAAGATGCCTGAAGACAGCATTAAACCCTTGGAGCCTGAGCTATCGCTGACACGGGTGCTGGGAACTGAACCTGGGTTCTCTGCAAGAGCAGATGTGCACTCTTAACCACTGAGCCATCTCTTTAGAGCCCTGCTCCTACTTTTTTTTATTTCTTCTTCTATTTTAATTGGTCTTTCTAGGATTGTTTTGTTTATTGGTATAAAGATGTTCATAGTTGGCCACTTTAATTTTTCCTTGAATCTTTTCTGCTATACCTTTCCTCACCTGCTCAGAGCAGGTTTGTTGCCTTCAAAGAACTAGATTTTTATATCTTTTAAAAATAGATTCGCCTTAGTTTATGGGTATGTATCCTGCCTGAATGTACGTATGTGCACATGTGCTTGGTGCCCATGGAGGTCAGAAGGCAGCATCAGATTCACCCAGAACTGAGCTAGTGCATGGCTGTGAACCACCATGTGGGGGCTAGGAATCGAACACAAGTGCTCTTAACTGCTGAGCCATCTCCCCAACCTCTTTATGTCATCTTTAATTTATTAATATGTTTGTCCTACACTTCCCCTCTTCTTTCCCGCTTTAGATTGCTTCCAAATCCCAAATCGCCTTTCAAATTCAATTTGCATTTACTGATTATGTGTGTTACATAATTTGTATTTACTGTATTACATGTTCCATGACAATTTGTATTTAATGTATTACGTTACATGACAATTTGTATTTACTGCATTGTGTTACATGACAATTTGTATTTACTGCATTACGTGTGTGTTACCTGACAATTTGTATCTACTGTATTATGTGTGTGCTCCATGACAATTTGTACCTACTGTATTATGTGTGTGTGTGCTCCATGACAATTTGTATTTATTGCATTGTGTGTTACACGATAATTTGTATTTACTGCACTATGCGCGTGTTACATGACAATTTGTATCTACTGTATTATGTGTGTGTGTGCTCCATGACAATTTGTATCTACTGTACTATGTGTGTGTGTGCTCCATGACAATTTGCAGGAACTGTTTCTCTCCTTCCAAGTGGGTCCTGGTAATTGAACTCAGGTCCTCAAGTTTTGTGGCAAGTGCCTCCCTACACTGAGCCATCTCATTAGATGGTGCCACACTATTCTAAAACTGTTGTACCAGCAGCCATTGGAGTTCCATATGCGGCCACTCAGAAACTGTTTCTTAACTATTTCTTAATGCATGTCTCAGCACGTAAGCAATGCGGACCCTTTAAGTCAGGCAATGAGCTGATGACCTCGGCAGTCACCATGCTGCACCCAGAATACACGGGCAAGTCTTTAATAGTTCCTGAAACACATTCCATGAAGCGAGGACTCACTGACAGGTATTTGTGGGACACCGGGAAATGCTCCCACATCGTTTGTATAGACAGCACTCATTAAGTCCTTAAGAGTTGCTGAATTTCTATTGCTAACTCCGCAGATTAAAAACACAAGTGTGAGTGGTATAAAGATAGAAGAATTACGTTATGATAAAAACAATCACAAAAATAGAGAATCCAGACCCTTTCCAGATAATTTAAGATATCTGTTTCTCTCAATCTACACACGATGGCCACAGACAAATAGTAATGGTGTCCTTCCATGTGGTGAAGCAGTGTAAACTCTGGGATACGAGGACCAGATGGTCAATGGGTCGAAACCAAGGACTTCAGACGTAAACAAAGAGAGGCTCTACAAATACAGCAGTCTAGTCGTCATCAGAGTCAGAGTCGTATTTCTTTCCTCGGATAGTTTTCTTTTCCAGCTTTGTGAAGTTTGTCCCAAATTTCTTTTGGCTCTGAAATGGTGGCTCCATTAAATTTCCACTAAAAGTGAAACAAAGTTTAAGAGCATTTTATTTTTTATGATTTAATACACTTGGGATGCTAGAATGTAAAAAGCATTAATACTAACAGTTAATAGTGTCACACCTTACTTAACTGTATTAGATCAACGTTTGAGCCTCTTGTTTATCATAATCATTATCGTAAACATTTCTGGGCTGATGGAGATGGGGCCCTGGCCCTCTGCACGCTAGGCATTAATGTTTCAAAGCAGACAGGCAACACAGCCGTGCTTGAGCTCTTGCTGTGACTTTTCCTGGGCAGCACCCCAGTGTTTACATTTCTACACACATTAGCAAACTCACTCACAGAATGCACTATTGTCAGCCCGGGATTGGCACAAAACTTAGAAAAACAAAACACAACTTTTTTAAAAAAACTTTTCAATAATGCTAGAGAAATAAATGATAAGGCAGTTTTGTGTATGTGTCTGGGATCCTGGCATCCAGATGTTAGTTTTGGAACATCATTTGCTAGGCAGGAACTGTGGCACATGCCTATAATTCCAGTTGCCAGGAAGCTGAGCTAGGACTGTGCATTTGAGGACCATTTAGACTATACAGTGAGAACCTGTCCTAAACAAACAGTAAATAAAGTAATCAGTAAATGAAAAAGGAGAAAAAAAACTATCATTTGCCACTGAAAGGAAGCACAACTTCTTAGAAACACAGATAATTTTACAGACAGAATACAACATAAGCTTTCCTAAAGCATCTTGCTTGGGCCACAAGGGTCAAAGGATAATGAAGCTTTATCAACTATAACCTGCAGAACAAAATCATTTGCAGCCCAGGCTAATCACTAAATGGACAAGGAAATAAACGCAAGTGATACAAAAGTTCCTCATAAATCATCACCTGGCACGATAGTGTCCAACCCAGTGCTGGACCACTACCATCAGATGACGCACTGAGAATGAAGGCACCGACACCCTCCTGCAGCAACTACCCGACCTGAGTGAGATCTGAGTCTGATACTGAGATGCACACATAGGCCCGAGCTGGGGAACACTGAGAAATTAACTAGCTTATACTTTTTAAAAACTGCAAGCCTAAAAAAATTACTATAGAAATTGTTACAGAAGCTAAATGCAATAACTAAACGTGACACAATTTTCAGACAAGGAAAACGATACAAGGATGGTGGTACATTTGAGTAGGTTCTATAAACTATATCACTGCTATTTTATTAACTGCACTGGAAGTATACTGGAAGAAAATGTACTTATTCTTAGGAAAAATACATTTAGAAATAAAGAAGTATACTCAAATGGTTCTGAAAACAATGTTATGTATCTGGCATATACATTTAAAATGTGGGAATATGGTAGACTATGCAAGACTTCCTTTTGCTAGTTTGCAACATAACTAAAATTCAAAATCAAGTTGGGCACGGTGGATCCCAGCCCAAGCACTTGGTAATCCCAGCACTTGGGAGGCTGAGGCAGGAGGATTGACATTACTGGACTGTAGAGTAAGACCTTGTCTTAAAACACAAAAACCTAAAGAAAAAGCTAGACATAATTTCAAAATATAGTGTTCTGTTGAGCAAATGTTAATGTATGCTCATGTTAACAAAAGCAAAAATGGACTTCTATAGTACTGGGATAATTCATCCATGTTTAGCGGAGACTCAGAAGTGAGGGGAAGTGGGGGAGACAAAAGGTGAAGTTTCAGCTTTGAAAGGCACAATTTTCCTTGTCTCTCTGTTTTCCTTTTTTCTTTTTAAAGCAAGAATAGGCACAGAACAAGTGACATTTTCAATTCGAAAGGGACAAAGCCATGCACAAAAAAAAAAAAAAGAGATGAGTTTTAGATTGTTTCAGACTGTACGTGTGACATATGAACGCCTACAGTAAGCCTATTCAGGGCTAGGGATTACCGTTTTGGTGTGGTGTGCGGCACAGCTAGTACAGTAAGGTCCTGGCTGTCACCTCAGTACTGCAAGCACGAAATCACAAAAGCACAATGACCTTTTTGGCAGTTATGTTTGACATTTTAATTTTACCACAAACAATCACTTAAGTCAGCTATAAATTGTGGAGGTAAGGCTTAGGGTATAACTTAGTGACAGAAGACTTGTCTAGCATGTGCAAGTCTCTGATTGACTCTCTAAACATAGTAAAAACAAGCCTCCTGCACACACCCAAAGGCAATCTATTCGGGAATGTCACTTTGGGTTTCCAAAATTAGTTTCAGTGACATTTCTTACGTTGAAAATGTCTAGGCTGCCTCCAACGCTCAGTTTTTATCTGTAAATTTGGTTTTGCTATAAGATCACATTACTCTATGCTTTAAGAAATGGGCTTTTCCCAAGCTGAATACAACAGGACTTAATTTCATAAAACATAAAAAATAAATAAATAAACAAATAAAAAAAATCTAAAAAATGATCAACTATCTATTTTTTGGTTCATCTTTGCTAAAGGTTACCTGTAATTGATAACGTCAGAACAACCAAGTCTCCACTCTAAAGTTTCCGTGGTAAAGTCATCTGTGTTTCCTAGGTCGGTGAATCCGACAACATAATCTTGTGTCTTGCCATCTCTCAGGAGAGCTAGTGTGGGGATGACTTTGATCCTCAGTCTCTCACAGAGGAATGGCGCCTTTTCCACATTCAGCTTTAAAAACTTGGTTTCAAGATGTTTTTTGGCCAGTGTTGCCAAATGTCTGTCTAGTATTTTACACCTGTAAGACAAGAGCAGAAAGGCGAACGCTAAAGGAAGCATTACTGTGCAGCGCATTTTATATGTTTTTGTTTGAATCTCAATTTTATGAGTTGCCATATTTAGGATGAAAAAATATGCATGAATGTTTCCTGGTGTCTTCATAAGGATAAAGGGTGATAGACTGAAGCTGACAGAACTCATAAAAGGCAAGAATTCAGCCGGTGCCACATCTGGAATTTACGATTAAAAACTGGAGTCACCAGAGCTGGGCAGTGGCAGCGCACACCTTTAATCCCAGCACTCAGGAATCAAAGGCAGGCTGATCTTTGAGCTGGAGGCCAGGCTGGTCTACAGTGAATTTTAGGACAGAACCAGGGCTACACAGAGAAACACTGTCGTGAAAAACTAAAATCCAAAAATGGAAACAAAAGAACAACAACAACAACAATGAAAAAAAAACCAAAAACTGGAGCCACCAAGAACTCCCTGAAACACGTAACTCTGTCAGGGAAGCTTATCTATTAAAGGTTACCAGTGCTGTTTAAACATGGCTAGTGTGACCCTTAAGAAATGAATGGTATCAGTGTGACTCCACCCCAAATCCCCAGTGCTAAAGAATGAACCCAATATACTGCACTTTCAGCTCTGTAGTGATTTTTATTAAACCATCTGCCGAAGAGGAAGTGACATTTTCTTTAAATTAAAATCTATTTTAAACAAACCAAGCCCCTAGTTTCAAAAGAAACAGACTGCCAATCTTTTTGGCTCTTAAGCATAGGTGTTCATTATATTTGAGTTTTACTTACTTATTATTTTGTTTTCCGAGACAGGGTTTCTCTGTGTAGTTAGTCTTGGCTGTACTGAAACTCATTCCATAGACCAGGTTGGCCTCGAATTATATTCGCTGGCCTCTGCCTCCCAAGTGCTGGGATTAAGGGCGAGCACCACCACAGCCAGCTAAGAGTTGATTACTTTTAAAACATACAGGCGAGTCAAAGTTCTCGGGTGTCATGGGGAAGTACACAGGTGATTCTTGAGTACCCGCTGTTGCTCCAGAACTAGTCTAGGCTCAGGAAGTTTCTTGTAACCTTGATGCCCAATCTTGTTCCTGGCTGGGTCTTTTCTTCCAGGTAGTTTAATAAGATTTCAGAGCTAAGACAGGGTGATGGTGACACACACCTTTAATCCCAGGAATTGGGAGGCAGACGAAGGCAGATCTCTGAGTTCCAGGACAGCTAGGACTACATAGAGACCCTGTCTTGCAAAACCAAAAGAGCAAAGCAAGGTTTCAGAAATAAATGGTAAGGTAACAAATGATGCTCTAAACAAACAAATCTGTATGTAAGAAATCTGTAACATAAATCTACTCCATATTTTAACTCAAGAAGGAACCTAATTTAATTCAGTCTATGCACACCATTTGTTCATTAACATATTTTGCTGTTGTTCTAAGATCTTACTATGTAGCCCAGGCTGACCTCAAAATTGTGATCCTACTTGCAGTCTCAAAAGCAATGGAACTACAGCTGTAAACCACCATGCCTGGGACCAACTGTGGAATATTAATTTAAGATGTACTACATTTGTTTATACTGTGGAACATTTGTTTAACGATGCAAAGATGTGTTGCATTCTTTTACGTTGCATTTGTTTGAAGCTGTTACTATGTCTGTCTAAAACACCTGTGAAGCTGTTACGGCGCCTTGTCTAAAACACCTGATTAGTCTAATAGAAAGCAGAACAGCCAATAGCTAGGCAGGAGAGAGAAATAGGTGGAGCTGGCAGGCCGAGAAAATAAATAGAAGATCATTAGAGGGAGGAAGAAGAAAAAAAAAAAAAAAAAAAAAAAAAAAAAAAAAAAAAGAAAAAAAAAAAAAAAAAAAAAAAAAAAAAAAAAAAAAAAGAGCAAGCTAAGTAAGAACCGATTGTGGCAGCACAGGTACCAGCTCCCTATAGACAGGTGAGTGTAGTACCTGGTCAGGCACTTCTGACCAGGCCACAAGCTTTTGGCTTGGCTCTCACAAACCTAGAGGTGGGCAGAGTAAGCCAAGAGAGTCTCACAGAGGACCCAGGTGTAGCTTAGCAGTTTAAAATTTGCTCATGTGGATTCCTCTGCAGTTCTGTCCAGACACGGAAGAAGCAAGATGTGACTACACTGCTGAAAAAGGTACTGAACCGTGTGGCTAACACAGATAAGAATAATGGGCTAATGTAAGTTATAAGAGTTAATAAGAAGCCTAAGCTAATGGGTTAATCAGTTTATGATTAATGTAAAAAAAAATTGCTCGTGTGGTTAAAAAAGCCTAAAAGATACGTAGAACAAGAGGTCCAGATGGAAAAAAATTCTGAACATATTCGAATGTGTGCAGGCTTAAGAAGGAAAGAAAAGAGGTATGGACAGTTATAGTTTAAAATAGTCAAGTAAAGTCTTTAAAGAGACAGTAAAAGTAAAATCAAAGAAAAAAAGGAAGGGCTGGAGAGGGAGCTCAGTGGTTAAGAGCACTGGTTGCTCATCCAGAGGACCAGGGTTCAATTCCCAGCATCCACATGGCCGTTCACAACTGTTTGTATCTCCAGTTTCAGAGAATCTGGTACCCACACACAGACATACAGGTAGTCAAAACACCAATGCACGTAAAATAAAAACAAATCATTAAAAAAGTTTTTTAAAAAAGAAAAAAACGCCACAAAAGATGGGAAATACACAGTATAATATTGTGCTGATTTTGAATTTTTTGATTGCATGGGTTAAGAGACAGCTGCTGGTAAACATGGAATTGTGAGCAGGATTGCACCAAGCTAGATACTTTAGGGTTATCTTTATTTGGGGGGGGGGAGTTATCTTAACTTTCAAATGGAAATCAAAAATGTTTTGGACAAGAGTATTTGCTTTTGTTCCCACAGGAGATAAGCCTGGCAGTTCCAACTACGGTTCCAAGGAAAGGCTTGGGCAAGTCACTCACTATCTCCTTATCAAGAGGACAGAGCGAGGGGATAAACACTGACCACGAAAGCTGTTGTTCTCCAACTCCCAGCAAACACAGCACAGTGAAAAGCAACCAAATTATTATTTTGGTAAGAATTGTAAGAGTCTACTTTAAGACATATTAAGAGTTACACATTGGAAAAATATTTGAGGAACAATAAACCATTCTCATAGGAATACTGACTTCCAAGGGTGGGAGGAAGCAAAGTTACCTGAATGTGGTGTCTCTGTAGAAATGGCAAACCACTTTTTCACTCTCCTTGACTTCTTGAAAAAAGTCTCTCTCGCTGGCAACTTCTCTGTACTCCCCATGTCCTTTAGAAAGCCATTCCTAATTTCAAGAGAAGCACACGATCCAGCTGAAATGTCTTTTGGTGACACTTGGGATTTTAAGTGTCCCAATCACTGTATTATTTTGTAAAGAAACCAATTCTATCCCATAGCGAAAAGACAAACCAAACAAACCACCCCATGAAATAAAGCCTATCAATTTGGGGGGACAGTGTGGTTACTGCAGCTCAGAAGCTTAGAAACCCACCTGTCTGCTTCTGATAATCTCAAACAGGCAAGGCCTTCTAGACTAGCCATCTGTGAGCAGAGTGCTCAGAAGGAAAAGTATTCTACTCATGTGGTGTCCAGAACCAAGGAAAACCTGACATGTAATTCAACTCACAAGCCAAGGCACTGGAGCCAAGCCTGAGAACGCTCAGCCCCTTCCACCTTTCCTGTGGCAGAAAGCTTGTTACCTCAACTATACGCTCACTATGCCTTTCAGCTAGATGGTTTAAAAGAAAGAAAAAGAAAGAAGGCAAAAGTTTCAATGCCCTTCCCATCATTTACTGAACTAGAATGTTAGTGACCTTTCTGAGCCTTTGTGTTAACAAGACAGAACTGGGTGTGGGGGCACAGGCCTTCAGTTCCAGCGCTTCTGGAGGCAGAAGCAGGTCAATCGTGGCTGCACAGGGAGATCCTGCCTCCTAACCCCAGCCAATTTAATAAAAATGCACACATGCTTTAGAAACCTCCTCTCACACGGAACCATTGTATGCCTTCAGTTTTGATATGTGCACCCTAAGCTCGGTCTGAGAGGAGTTTTAACCTCTCTTCTACATGTCACCTGCTCAATTAAATGCTGCATCTCGCCCAAGTCTTCCCTTTTGTTTGATTCCTGGGAAAATATCTAAGTGACAGAGAAGTTGAATTCAGAACATCCTGAAAGTGAGGAAGGTCACGTGACTGCATGCGTAGAGTCAGGAGCATAGCGCTAAGGCGATTTCAGAGAGTAGGCGGGGGAGGTTACTTGTTTCTGCTGTTGGGCCTTCCTGAGCGCCGCCAGTCTCTTCTCTTTGAGGAGTTCAAGCTCATCTTCACCGATCTGATCCAGCTTCTGAATTTCTGAGTCCAAGTGACTTTCCACGAGCTTAGCAGCCTGGAGGAACTGGTTCTCTAGGACTTCTGAGAACATGTCGATGGATCCATTACCTTCCATTTTTCTAAGCAGTCTTGGTGCTGGGAGGGTCACAAAGAAAAAAGCATTAAGTTTACACTTTTGTTTTTTTTTTTTTTAAAAGACATGGTCTTGGTCGAGACCTTAACACAGCAGATGCCATGTTAGAGATAGCATTTTGACCTTAGAACCTTGCGGGTAGGCCCCAACACCTGCTAAAACAGGAGCAAAGATCTAGTCCATCAAAAACATGGTCCATAGTTCCAGGATTGTCCCTGATGGTACTAACTTGCTTTATGGCTTCTAGAAAAGCCATTTATTAATGGACACTGCCATAAAGAGATTCATTTCTATACCCTCTCAGAGATATCCTAACAAAGACAGCTTTACCTGTGCTTAATCTCCCCTCTACACTTAACTCAGGATTCAAATTCAGGGCACAGAACGGTGCTGCACAAATGGGCAGGTCCCCTTGCTTTATTTAAGCAATCGAGATAATCCCCACTCCCCCCCAGCCACGCCCACAGGGCATCCTGATCTAGCCAATCTCTCCCTGAGTCCTTCTTCTCAGGCAAGTCTTGATTGTGTCAAGTTGACAGCTAAAACCAAACACTTCCCAAACAAAGTTAGCCTGGGCATGGTGGTTCAGACCATAATCTCAGTTCTCAAAGGCAGAAGCCTAAGGATCAGGGATTTGAGATCATCCTTGGATACACAAAGAGCGACAGAGGCCAGCCTGGGCTACATAAATCCTAAACAACCCTCTAAACCCCAACTGTCAACGACTCATAAGTACTATATGATTGAAAAGAAGCTGTATTGCTACGATTCCCTACTCCCGGAAGAGAAATGTGAGATTAAGACTCTCCACTCGGGTCGGGTGGTGTCAGTGCACGCTTTTAATCCCAGCACTCAGCAGGAAGAGGCTGGCGGATCTCTGTAAATTCAGGGCCAGCATGTTCTACGGAGCGAATTCCAGGACAGGCTCCAAAGCTACAGAGAAACCATGTCACGAAAACCAAAAACACCACCACCACCAACAACAAAAAAGACTGCATTCGGGACTAAATGAGGGGATCCGAGACAAGCTCATCAGAATCTGACATTATCTGGGCATAGCATTCGCTTACTCCTGTGGCTTTTTACAGGACGCCTCCACATTTAAATTCGGAGCCTCATGAAAACACAGGCCAAAAGAGCTGTGCTAGGTTAGGCCATGGTAGTCACTGCCTTTAGATGTGGGGGCGGGGAGGGGGAGTAAGGAAATAGCTTAGTGGGCCCCTAACTTTCTATTTATTGAACCAACTCGAATATTATTCTTACAGATGAACTGAAAGGCTGATACCTAACTATTTAACTAACCTACCAACTGCGGATCGAAATGCTAACCCGTGTACCTGTCGGAAGATTCTTTGCCACTCCCTGCGCTCCAGGGACAGGCGGAGGAGTTCCGGGGGAAGCGATTTCGCACTACCTGGGGCGCGTGCGCCACAGCCTCAGCAGCCTCTCGGTCAAGGCTGTCCCAGCTACGCCCTCCTCACCATCCCCACCCCCCGGCCGCGCCCGACCCGGCCGTGTAGCCCTGATCCGTCCGTCCTTCAACAACGGAACGCGGTGGTAGGATTTGTCACAGCATCCTCTGCCGTACCTGGCCTATTGGTGGTGCCGACGAAGAGAGGATACTGCAGATCAAGAACACTGATCGGGTTCACTCAGGATTCAGCCTCCGAGCAGTTAAGGGCGGCGAAGGTTCTGTCCACTCTTCCTTTCCATTGGCTAAAGTCCTCTCGCGAGACAATTGTGACAGACCCGCGGAAGGGGCGGCGAGGGGGTGACGAAAGCCTCGGAGAGTGCGTCTCTCCTCTGCCACCCGGAACTACAAGATTCCGACCGTATACTTGTGGGCGGATGACCGGAGGGATGGGCGCTAAGGACGCTGGGAATTGTAGTTTTTCTTGTGCACAGGCTGTGCGTCAGCCCTGGCTGTGCTACATCGAAATGAGCCTGATGTTGTTCCTGTCCGTGGGGCTTTAAGTTTAGTCTTTTCTAAAGTTGAAGTATAACTTACAGTGCACTATTAATCGGTAGCTCTCACTAATAACATCGCCCCAAAACATTTTCGCCACTCCAGAATCTTCCCTCCTGACTTCCTTAAACACACGGATATTTAGAACTTGCTCATATGAAGATTCATATTAGGGGATTGGTCGCTGTACCCGTGTGTGTTTTCTCCCTAATATATGTTCACAGTGTTACTAAGTGTTATACATGACTGTTCCTGAGGGGGATGGATCCATTCATTATTTTGTTCTGGGTGTATGTCCCTGGGGAACTCCGGAGGGCTCATTATTGGCTCCTTGTGGTCCCGTAATGAATGAATTTCCTGCAGCTGAGGAGATGTAGGCATGAGGGAATTTTCAGCACCACTCCTGGGTCGAATGCCAGCCCCCGGGAGGGTGCTGACGTGAGAAACGAAAAGCCTCATTGTGGTCCTCTAGGTTCTAGAATCCGGGAGCGGCCGGGTGCCGGTGCGCGGCAGTCCCTTGCGGCTAGGGGGCGCTCGGGTTCCCACCTGGCCGGCGGGTCAACTGAAGACGCTCTAGCCGAAGCGCCGCTCTCGATGAGCCGCGCCCTGCGTCCCCACGCCGAGGCGGCGGGGCGATGCGCTTGCGTACTGAGGGCTCACACCATATGTGCCCTGTCCCAGTGCGCGGGTCCGTGGAGAGCCGGGTGCGAGAGGCGGCGGCGCGAGGTGGACGGAGCCGAGCGGGCATTAGCGTCAGCGGGGAGACAGTGGGTGTGTGAGGCACCGAACCGAGAGACCGGGTCCGCCGACGCCGCTGACAAGCGATGGGGAAGAAACAGAAAAATAAGAGCGAAGACAGGTAGACAGCGGGGCTCGGGCCGGGGGTCCGCCGGGAGTCGCGCGGGGCCCGGGGCGCTGAGTGGGCGGCCTTCGGCGGGACGCGTCCCGCGGCTGGGGTTCGGGCCGTCTCCCGCGTCTCCGGGGCTGCGGGGCTCGGCAGTCGTTTGAGCCGTCCGGGCGGTGTAGGGCCGGGGCTCGGGCGCTGCTGCCCCAGGCCTACGGCCCAGCTGGGTGCGAGCCGGGCCCTCGGAGCTCGGCTAGGGCGGCCCGGGAGCTGCTCTCTCGCTCCCGCCGGCCCTGTGACCGCCTCTCGGAACTGCCCGGGAACTCCGGAGTTGCCGAGAGGGAGCCCAGCGGCTCCCTCCTCTTGTAGGCCAACTTGGAAACACTTCTGGGGTTATTTAAAGTGCCGGTTGCTGCGACTCCATGCTTTCTGGCTTTCCATCTTCCGCCCTGTCTTCTGGCTTGTTTCTTGGCTTCCTAGCACTTCCCTTAAGAAAGGAGGAGGGGTAGAAACCAGTCGGGGTCGCTGCTTTCTAAAGACTTAAAAAAAGCCTTTCCAGGGGAGGGAGTGTGTTTATGAGTTACTTAGGCGGAGATTTGGGGAGCAAGCCTGTGTGTTACGTTTGATTCCGTCCTTTCACCCATTTCTGGTGAGTTTACTTCCTTGCAGTCAGCAACCATCTGTTTGTTCTTTTCATCTTTTACGCAGTAGCCGTTCATCTTACTTTAAAACCCCTGGGGGTTTTAAGTACTGAGAACAAAACCACGTCTGTGGCAGTTCACCGTCGTGGCTCACACAGGCTTGGTTTTGAAGTGAAAATTATTAATGGTGAAGTTAGAATGCTAAGATTACCTCGCAGTTGGCTAGCTGACGAGCCGAATGAAAAGATGAGCCTTGTGTTTGGGTTGTAGGTCTGTCGGGAAACGTACCCTGGTTTGGAGGATAGGAGTTGGGTTCCTTGTGGCAGAGTTGGGAGTTTGTGAAGAACAGGTTTTATTATAGATCGGCAGAGCAGAGAGGGAGCTGGAGAGCAGGGAAGCTGTCCTTCCTCTCGAATGTGGGTAGGCGCTTCTCAAAGGAGTTGCCAAAAAGTCACTGTTAATCAGATCAAGAGACTAGAAAAAAAAGCAGAATTCTCGGCGTAGTGGAATACAATTTCTGAATCTTTAATAGGCTTTTTGGATACATGAATTACTTTTTTTTTTCCTAAGAAAAATTTTGAGTTCTGTTTTAAAGCCTCGCATATCCTTTACCTGTCTGCAAACGTTATCATCTTATGGCCAGTTCGATGGCTCCCACTTGTTGGATACTCTGAACCAAACCTAAGAGGCCTTTCCTTTGTAAACCCATCAGGTGTAGCTGAAAGATAAACACTAGGGCTGGGGCACCGCAGAAATGTAACAGAATACAGCCACAGCCCGGTCCGCACTAGTAACAGGAGCTGATTTCTCACCAATGTCCAGCAGGTTTTCTTTTTTTCTAAGTTGTTAAACAGTGTCTCGCATAGCTTAGTCTGGCCTCCAGCTCTATGTGGCTACAGGCTACCTTGACCCTCCGGAGTCGCCTTCATTTCTTAAGCTCTGGAATTGCGGGCAGGGGCTATCTACTAGGACCGGTTCCTTTTTTTCTTTTTCAAGAAAAAGTTGAGCCTAGCGTTGGCGCACAGCTTTAATCCAAGCACTCTGGAGGCAGAGGCAGGTGTATCTCTTTGAGTTTGAGGCTAACCTGGTCTACAGGAGTTAGTTCCAGGACAGGCTTCAAAAGCTACAGAGAAACCCTGTCTGCTCGAAAAGACAAAACAAAAAAGATTTTTTTTCCCTCATTTTGGTTCAGGATTATGCAAGCTTGGATTTTAAAATACGTATTTATATCATTCAATTTCCAATTTTTACTTACTTTCCAGCCTCTTTAACGATGGAGAAAAGCCAGCAGGAGGGGAGAATGCTAATTTTTAAGAGTGATTTCTAAGAGATTTCCACAGGTGGTGTAAAGAGCCTGTTGTCAGCTGGCTAGTTTGTTAGTAACAAAGAGTGAAGCTGGATCTCCCTCCCCTTTCCAGGAACCTGTGCTTGACTTTTGGCTCATCTTGAAGGGAAATGATAGCAGTATGGTTTGAAAACCTTCCTTTCTCCCGTTCCAGTGTGGAGTTTATTCTGCATGTCTACCGCTTTACCAAGGCTTAGCTTAGGTGCTTTTCAGCTTGTGCTGAGAAATCTGGTGCTTTGCCCTTAGGACTAGAATCACTTGGCTTTTAAAAGACTTATATCTCACATGAGGTGTTAGGGTTGGGGAAGGGAGTTCCTCAGCTTGTGAGGTTGCTTTTTTCTTTCTATTTAAATCATACTCTCATTTTAAAAGATTTTTTTAAAGGGACAGGAATGACGACTAGGAAGAAAGTCTAAAAAGAAATCTTCCATTTTGGGATTAATACTCTTTTATAAGGTAAGCTCTATCTGGTCTTAGGTTTCTGTCATTACACCTGAGACTTCTCCCAGGGCCTGTTAAGCCAGCCTGTTTCTGTCCAGGTAGAAGTAGGTGAGAAGGAGCAGCTGCTCACTTACTTGATTGCTCTTGTCCTTGGCCTTGCTTAATTCCTATTTTAACTTTTTAGCCATTAGTATTGGGTTTCAATTAATCTTATTTATCTGATTATTACATGTGTGACATACGTTTTATTATATTAGCAGCCGAAATGGTAATTTATCTGTCTTTGAATTCTGGGATTCTGTTTGAGCTTGTATAATTCTGAGAATGAGCTTTCCTATAGGGTGTTTAGCTAGTCTCCTTGGTTCTTTTTCATTGACCGAGGAAATGTGGTGAGACAAAACGTAGGATTCTATATTCACCAGTGAAACAGAAGATGAGGCAGCATTTCCATTTATTCCTATGACCGTCCCTGTCACCCAGTTTTCATGTTGATAGTGTATGGGATAGTGCATGCTTTAATGATAGCCTGATTTCTGTGTACAGTTCAGTGGATCGTCTGTCACTGATGATATGCTAAGGGGAACAAGGATCCAGATTATCTGCTTTTTGTTTTTTAAACTATTAGTTCTTCACCCCCCTCCAATCTATTTAAAGGTAATAACTAAGTATTGTGTATCTTTCAGTTTAGAAGGAATCTTGTCTGTTTACCTTAATTAATGAAATCAAAACAACTTCTTCCCAAGTTCCCTAGTTAAACCCCCTTCCCAAATACAAAGGGAAAGAAAAAAATTTTTCTCATTTATCCGGAAATCAACTATCATGGAAGTCTGGGAAGTCAGAATGTTATTTAGGAAATAGGCATTTGGGAGCCAGTGTGTTAAAAAGCCATCCTTTGCTTTTAACTACCAGTGTTGCTCTGTAATTAGAGACAGATTCCTTCCTTGTGGGTGTTCTGCCTATCATATATAGTGCCTGACCTTAGATGATGCTTTAGTGCCAGGCGTTCATCCAGCAAGGCATAATCAGGTTAACAGGATGTCTGTGATAGAAATTGTGATTTGTGGAGCTGGAGAGATGGCTCAGTGGTTAAGAACACAGTGAAGCCGGGTGGTGGACACCTTTAATCCAGTACTCCAGGCCAGTCTTTGACTTGGAGGCCATCCTGGTGTACAGAGTGGGTTCCAGGACAGCCAGAGCTACACAGAGAAACAAAGAACAATGACAACAACAGAAAGAGGGGGTGGGAATAGTGTTTTGGCAGACAGCCTGAGTTCAGTTCCCATCACCCTTGACAGGTGGCCTATACTCACTGCCTTTAACTCCAGCTCCTAGGGGATTAGATCCTCTTTTGACCTGGGGCACTGCACCTCACTCCACTCATGTGCATACTCCCCTCCCACCTACATAAAGCTAAAGTAGAAAATGTGAGCTGCTTAAGAAAATTGTTCCAGAAAGATCTGTGGTTGTGGGGCATTATTAGTACAAAGCCTTTCGTAAAAGAAGCTGAACATCTTTAAATGGTAAAAGTTTGAAATCCCAGCTACTTCAAAATCCAAAAAATTCTCAGTACCAGCATACCACAAATAGAAAGTTCCATACTTGATGTCATGTCATGTGTTATAGTCGAAATGAAGGTGTGCCCAAAACAATGTATAACTTGCCTTCATACTGATACATATGAAACATATGTGAGTTTAGTGTTCAGACTTGTGTTGCATCTCCTTTTGTATGTATTCAGGTACTGTAAAACTTGAAATCTAAAATTTTTGGTTACTAGCCTTTGGATAAGAAGACATCCTGTAGTTCCCATAGTATGATAGAAATTGCATATATTTGAACTGTCTTTTTAAAAAATAATTTATATTTGTTTAGATGGTAATAAAAAGGAAAACATGTGTAATCTAATAATTTTCATGACTTACCCTTTTAAAATTTTGTTTGCAATTTTATTTATGGATGCATGAGTGAGAATGTGCGCCATAGTGCATCCGATTTGCTAACGGTGGAGTTACAGGTGCTTGTGAAGCTGCCTGACATTGATGCCAGGAATTGTGTCTGGTCCTCTGCAAGAGCAGCAAGCTCTCTCAAACCCCGAGCTACCTCTCTAGCCTCTAAAGTGACCTGCAAATGACTTTGCCTTGCAGCAGATAGGCTCTGTTAAGAGAGTACAGTAAAAATGTCTAGCATGGTGGCTCAAGCCTTTAGTCCTAGCACTGAAGAGGAAGAGACAAGCTGATCTCTGTGATTCCAAGCCAGTCAGAACTACACAGTGAGACTCTGTCTAAAAAAACAAATAGTAAGCTGCAGTGACTCGTGCCTAAATCCTAGCACTGTGGAGGCAGAGACAGGTGGATCTCTGTGAGTTCGAGACCAGCCTGGTCTACAGAGCTAGTTCCAGGACAGCCAGGGCTACACAGAGAAACCCTGTCTCGAAAAACAAAAATAAAAAACCAAGAATAGTAAATAAAAATAATTAAAAAAAAAAGGAGATGGGCTGTGGTGGCGCACACTTTTAATCCCAGCACTCGGAAGGCAGAGGCAGGTGGATCTTTGTGAGTTTGAGGCCAGCCTGGTCTACAAGAGCTAGTTCCAGGACAGGCTCCAAAGCTACAGAGAAACCCTGTCTCAAAAAACCAAAATAAAATAAAAAATAAAAAGGGATTATAGTTAAAAAAATATACTGGATTTTTATTAAGCAGTGTCTATTGAAATTATCACTTACACTGTTTGCCTTAGTAGTTACCAGAGTATAATTTTAATTAACACACTCAATATAGAACCTATAGTGTAACTAGTTTGTGCTCTGGGAGGAAGAGATAAGTGACTAAAAGAACTATCCTATCATCCGTTACCCCCTTTTGTTGTTTGGGGCTTGAGCCTAGGACCTGACCCATACCTATACCCTTAGCTCTATTTTCTTGATAATATCCTTTGTAACACTGAAGTTTCATGTGTTTGTCTTTTATGCATGTGGTAGTTTATGGTTTTTCTCTTTTTGGTATGCTGAATTAGCTTTGCAATTATGAGATAGAGTAATCTTACTTGGTCATGGTTGGTAGAATTTGGTTGATGGAGCATTACTGACTGTCTTAGTAACTTTTCTATTGCTTATGAAGAGGCACCGTGACCAAGGTAACATATAAAAGGAAGCATTTGATCAGGGTCTTGCTTACAGTTTTAGAGGATAAGTTGAGAGCATGGTGGCAGGCAGGCATTGTGCTATAGTAGCTGAGAGCTTACATGTTAAGGCAACTAGGCAGAGAGAGAGAGAGAGACAGAGACAGGCAAGGCCTGGTATGAAGCCTCAAAGTTTATTTCTAGTGATACCCTTCTCCTTCTCACAACAGTTCTGCCAACTAGGGACCAAGCATTCACATTTATGAGCTCATGGGGGCCATTATTTTTTTCTTTTTTTTTTTCCCCATGGGGGCCATTCTTATTCAAACCACCACACTGATGAACATATCTTTTACTTTTATATAGTTGTTTTAAGTCTCTCATTTGGTAAATAAAATTGGGTAAAAAAAAAAACAAAAAAAATAATTTTGACATGTCTCTTTGGTTGTTATTGTTTTGAGATAGGATCTTGCTATGTAGGGCTAGGTATGTAGCTCAAGCTTGACTCTAATTTGCAGCATCTTCCTGCCTCAACTGTATCATCTGTATCATCACATGTAGCCGATAATGTGCAACTCTAGAGTCACTTAATATTGCTTGTGGTTGATGATGTGAAGTCATGATTCCTTCTACATTTTGACCAGTAGTATGCTTACTGTGTAGTAATATGAGCGGCGGCGGGGCTGCGTCCCCGGCACCCGGCCGCCCGCATGGCTAACTTATGCCCCGAAATAATTACATGGAAACTGTATTCTTTTAAACATTATCTGGCCCATTAGTTCCAGCCTCTTATTGGCTAGCTCTTACATATTGATCTAACCCATTTTTAATAATCTGTGTAGCCCACGAGATGGCTTACCAGGAAAGATCTTAACCTGCGTCTGTCTGGAGTGGGTAAATCATGGCGACTGTCTGACTCGGCTTTTTTCCCCCCAGCATTTTGTTTTGTCTACTTCGCCTACCTAATTTTTTGTCCTATTAGGGCCAAGCAGTTTATTAATTAACCAATAAAAACAACAGATAAATAAAGACCCACCTCCATCATTACTGAATATGTAACTGTGGTCCTTTAAGACTGCAGTGGAACAGAGTTCTTTTATCTCAAAGGCTTGTAGTGTGGTACCAGTGCTTGTTTGTAAATATCCCTGGTATAAACTAGAGTCATACAAAAGTAGAGCTGTACAGTTCTGTACGTGTATGATATTGCATGATAAATGCAGTCTGCTTGCTTACGTATTTATGTATTATAGGTTTTACTACTTTAACACGTATTTCCCCATCCCTAGTCTAGACTACTTACTTTTATTAAGGTTGGATGTTACCTTCCTTAAAAGGTTTTTGTTAGGACTGAACTTAGATACAGGCATAGCCGGGCAGTGGTGGCACATGCCTTTAATCCCAGCACTTGGGAGGCAGAGGCAGGCGGATCTCTGTGAGTTTGAAGACAGCCTGGTCTACAAGAGCTAGTTCCAGGACAGGCCACAAAGCTACAGAGAAACGCTATCTCAAAAAACAAAACAAATCAAAAAACCAAAAGCAAACAAACAAAAATACAGGCATATATAGATGAATTTTCTATTGTTCTCTTAGAACTTGTTTGCTCTCATGTAAATATAATTATGTTAAGTGAGCTCCTCTTTTAGACTGTTAACACCAATGAAAGTTGTAAAATGAGTTATTAGGACTCTATTATCTCCTCAAGCTCTAGAAATTGAGTAAAAAGTGTTAGACCAGTGTTTGTTCTTGTCTCAGAAGGATTTATTCTCAGTGCTGGAGATTGAACCCTAGGCTTTACACTGGCTTGGCAAGTGTGCTACCACTGAGCTACATCCCTAGCTCACAACTCACAGCTTTTCAAAAATGAAAATTTAGGGCTCGATTGTAAAAAATTATTCAAGCGCATAGAAAAGTAGGGGGTGGTGTAATAAACTCCCTGTACAGGGTTTCATTCTTTAGCTCTGACTGAACTTGCACTCACAACAGTCTACCTATCTCAGCTTCACTAATGCTTTCCTATATAAGAATTCACCCACCCTGTCCGGTACAGTGATCACAGGTTCTCTAAACGCTAACATCATTCCATATTCAGAATTCCAGTTCAGCTTGAGAATAGCTTTTCATTTTTGTTTGAACATGTAAATGAATTATGCTGTGTTCCTTTTGTAGCTTATAACTTTAAAAGTTACCTTAAAATTATAACCAGCTGACTAAAATTATTGCTGTTTTTTTAATTGCGTGAATCTTTTCTCTAGTTTTTTTTGTTTTTTTAAGCTTGCTTACCTCAGCCTGTTATAATGGGGGAAGGTAAAGAAGCTCCTCAGTTTCAGGTGTGCTCTGCACTCTGCTTCTCTGTGCAGACCTATAAGATCACTAGTCAGAATGATGAAGAAACTATTTGTCTCCAAGTGCTGTGAAATATGTAATCAGTTTTGTGGCTATGCTTGAGATGAAGTTCACTTAGCATAGAAGTATCAGTCTTAAATGTGTAGTTGGTAGCATTTAATATATTCCCAGGATTGTGTAATCATCTGCAGTGTAGATCCAAAACAGTCACCCTGAAAAGAGATCCTCTGCCCAATACACAAACATTCCCTCTTCTCTCCATTTATTTCTATCCTTTGCTTATGTATTCTGCATATTTCATATTTATGGAATCATATCTCATAGTGTGACCTTTTGTATCTCAGTTTTTTTACTTGGTGTAGTATTTTGGGTGATCAAGGTTGTAGATTGCATCAGTGCCTCATTTATGGCTGAATAATATTCCATTGCTCTGTGTATATATGGATCCCATCCATTTGTGGGCATTCCTTTGATAAATGTACATGATGTTGATATGAACATTTGTCTATAGATGTTTGTCTGAACACCTGTTTTGTTTTCAGGTTGATTATGTATTTAGGCATGACCTGTACCATCATCAGCTACGTAAAGAACTCCAGTTTCTTATATATACTTGCCAACAGCTTTGTAGCCTCCCTCCTTCTTTTCCTTCCTCCTTCCCTCCTTCCCTCCCCTCCTTCCTCCTCTCTCTTTAAATAGCCAACTTAGTGGCTGTGTGTAGTGGTGGCAGTGGAGTTTGGTTAGTAAATTGTGGTTTTTATTTGCATCAGGGTATAGTTTAGGACTTAGGACCCCAGGTTCTCTTGCCTCAGCTTCCTGAATTCTGGGATTACAGGTGTTCATCATCATGCTCAGCTTCCACTGTGGATATGATTCTCATTCTCTAGTAATATGTTCTTTTGACCCTTATAGATCTTTGACTGCATGTCTCTGGGAGTGATTTGTCCAGTTCTCAATCGGCTGTCTTTTTATTGTCAAATCGTAAGAATTCTTAATATAATTGGGATAATATAATCATGTGTGCTTGGTTTCATTTATATTCTTGTGTGTTTGTTGTCATTTACATTATCATATACAGTTAAGATAAAGAGAGTATCTCTGCTGGGATTGGTTATATTCTCCATGTTATACAGCATACCCTACCTATGCTAAACCACAGATCTGTTTTATATTTCTAAAATTTTGTTCTTTAAAGAATGTTGTATAAATGGAGCGGTGAATGGATGAGTTTAATTTTTGGGTGGAGGGGTTGTTTCTTTCAACTCATCCTTATTGTCTTGAAATCCATCTAACTTGTTGCACATATCATAGTTTGTTTTATTTTATTGCTGACTAGTGTTTTATATGTGTGTTAATAAGCCATAGTTTGTTTAACCATTCACCTACTAAAGGACATATACATTATTTGCATTTTATACACACACACACACACAACACGGATGGACTTTTTTTTTCAGAGTGGCCATGGCATTCTGCCACCTGTGTCTAAACTTCCCAGTTCTATTTCTACCAGCATTGTTATCACTTTGGAAGTGTGGCATTCTGATTGGTGTACATGAGTTTAACTTTCATTTCCCAAATCAACTAATGTAGAGTGCCTTTAATTTGCCACCTATATATCCTCTTAAATAGAATGTCTTTTTATACCTTTTATTTTACTTTCCAGTTGGATTATTTGGGTTTTTGTTATTGTTTTGAGGGTTTCTGAAAAACGTTCTAGAATTAGCTCTTTTTCAGATTATGTGCTTTGCAATCACCCCGCCCCACCCAAATCTGGAGCTCGTGTTCTTCATCCCACTTCTATGATCTTTCCAACTACAAAAGTTTTTAATTGCCGGACGGTGGTGGCACACACCTTTAATCCCAGCACTTGGGAGGCAGAGCAGGCGGATCTCTGTGAGTTCGAGGCCAACCTGGTCTAGAAGAGCTAGTTCCAGGACAGGAACCAAAAAGCTTCAGAGAAACCCTGTCTCGAAAATCCAAAAAAGAAAAAAAAAAAAGTTTTGAATTTGTTTTTTCCCCTGTATTTTCCCCAGAGGTTCTGTATTTTAAATTTGCAGTGTGCTTACTCATACAAATCCTGAGACTGCAGTTCTTTTTGCACCAGCTCTTGTGTGGGGAAGGTTAGCCTCACTTTAAATGGCTTTGCACTTTGTACATAGAGGGTAGCCATACTTCTGTGGAGGCCACTTCAGTGGCTATTTTTGGTTTTTCTCTTCTGTTCGAGTGATCCGTGTTTTATCAGTATGTCAGTGTAGTTTTGGTTATTTTAGCTACATTGTAAGCCCTGAAATTTGGTAAAATGATGCGTCCCACCTTATTTTCTTACAAATGAAAAAATTTTTCTTAGCTATTCTAAGTTGTTTGCCTTCACGTATAAATTTTATAGTTTACTCTACTGGCTGTGTCTTAAAAACTCTTGCTGGGGTTTTCATTAACCCTGTATGTAATTTTGGAGAGAATTTTCCTGTATTGTTGAGTCTTCAATCAATGAATATGATTTCTATTTATCTCTCTTCATATTTCTTTCATCATCATTTTTTAGTTTTTAACATACAAGTTGTGTGCACATTTTGCTCAATTTAACATTTTCATTTGCTTTGAAGTTGATATAAATGACATGGTGGCTTTTACCTCTTCAGGTGAGTTTTTAAAAGTTAACTTTGAGCTGGAGAGATGACTCAGGAGTTAAAAGAGTGTTTACTGTATAAACACCTATAGCTCCAGATATAAGGGATCCAGTGCTCTCTTGGTCTCTGTTAGTACCTACATAATATGCACATACCTGCACACACGTGCATGTGCATGCACATACGTACACATAATTAAAAATAAAAATCTTAAGATAACTTTAGAATTAAAGAAAAGTTGGTAATGATAGTGCAGAATCTCTGTATATATTGACTTTTCCCCGTGTATTACTTACTTCTCTATTGCTGTTGTTAAAACACCATGACCAAGGCAACTTAAAAAAGGTCATTTAATTGGGCTTATGGTGTCAGAGAATTAGAGTCCATGACAGTGAAGCAAACTCATGGCAGTAGGAACAACTCAAAGCTCACAGGAGACAGAGAGAACTAATTTAAAATGCTGCAAGTCTTGTGAACTCTCAAAGCCTGCTCCCACTGACCCCCCCCCCCCCAGTAAGGCCTAATCTTTCCCAAACAGTTCCACTAACTGGGGACCAAGTATTCAAAGATGCCAGCCTGTGGGGGCACATCTCATTAAAACCACCACAGCCTATTAACATATTAGCATGGTGTACTTTTACAATTAAGAAACTACTGCAAATTAACTGTAATGCTGAATTTGCTTTGATTTCTTTTGATTTTACGGACTTTATTAAATTTGTACCACATGTTTTGTGGCAAATTTTCTTGAGGCTCATTTATCTATCATAGTTGAACAGATTTCAGTATCTTGTTGATGTTGGTAATTTGACCAAGCTAGTATTTGTCAGTTTCTACTCTGGAAAATCTTTCTTTTCTTTCCATATTTAGTCTGTGGAAGGAAGTCATTGTGCACGAACCACAGTATTAAGAGTGGACAATTATGTTCTTCCTCCTGGATTGTGAAGTTTTATGTAGCTTGTTTAACAAATTTGTTTCTTACTCTTTTACCCATTTGTTTATTGCTTAGCATGAACTAGTGGCTATTATTTTACTTTTTTCATGTAAGTCAGATTTCTTTGCTGGTTTGTAGTCCTAGGGATCAAATCTCAGGTCTCACAGGTGTATGCTTTTGCAACCAATGAGCTATTCCACCAGCCCTTGACTTTTAATACTGTGCTTAATTTGTTGCTCCATTTAACTAATTTGCTGTTTTCATTGGTCATTGGGGGCTCTTTGAGTTGTTCATATTTTTGGTGTCACATGCCCAGAATTCTGTGTGTTTATGTGTTGAATTTTCTCAGTTTTGTTTAGTCTATTTCTTACTTTCTGGTGCTCCAAGGTGCTTAGCTTAACTTTTTTTTTTCTTTTTAAGATTTTATTTATTATGTATTGTGTCTGCAGGCCAGAAGAGGGCACCAGACTTCATTACAGATGGTTGTGAGCCACCATGTGGTTGCTGGGAATTGAACTCAGGACCTTTGGAAGAGCAGGCAATGCTCTTAACCACTGAGCCATCTCTCCAGCCCCTGTGTCTTATATCAGCCAGAGAATCAGCCATTTTTGTGTTTTTGTCAGCAACTGTTACTCTTCAGTTACTTGCATTTTAGCCTTTGGAATAGGTGTAGAATGCCATCTCCTTGTTTCAATTTGATTTTTCCTTTATTGAGCTTTTGTTTTTATTTACATCTTTTGCAGTGTTTCTTTTTGGCAGCATAATTTCTTATCTTTTGCCCATATTTAGTTGGGTGCTCTTAAGAGTTCTTTGTATATTTTAGATACAAGTATTAACAACATAGCATTTTGCAAATATTGTTCCCATTTGTGTTTTCAATTTTTAATAGTATCTTCTTCAGAAGTGTTTAATTTTAATAAAGTCTTGTTATTTTTCTTTCATGACTTATGCTTTTTGTGTTTAAAATCTCGTTGCCAAGCTTCAGGGTCAACAAATTTTGTGTTTTGTGTTTAGGTAATGAATTCTCCAGCTTTGCTCTTCAGTATCTATTGACTGTTCTAAGTTGTTTGGTGTTCCATGTATACATTGACTGAGTGTAGTAATGTCATATTCTGATCTACTTAGAAGGCTGAGACAGAATCACAGGTTTGAGGCCAGCCTGAGCTAGGCATAGTAAATCCAAAGTTTTAAAAATACAAATAGGGCTGAAGATACATGGCATCGTGTTCAATTCCTATTATATATTGAAAGAATGCTTTGGAAGTGTTCAGGCTAAGACTTAATCGTATTGTACTTGATGGATATAGCTGTGTTTGAGTTTACTGAAAAATCAGAAGCTAAATTACTTCCTCTTTTTTTAATGAAAACAATAGTTTGAGCTTGTGATGGGGGGCAAGGTGTGCTTTGTAATTATGTGGCCTTCCTGCTTATCATATTTACGCTTCACTTCATAAAATGCTAGTAGTATTAAGAGAGAATGTCTAGTATGTGTGACAATTGGTTATCACAATGCTTGATGTTTGGTAAGCATTCAGAAACTATTAATCTTTTATTATTAGCCAGAAGTCTTTTAGACTTGATACCATACAAAGGTAGTTATATGTACTATACTGTAGGAATATTTTTTGATGAATACTCTGGAATGATAGTGAAACAAAGAAAATCCCTCATGGTCTTTAGATGGGGCAAATATAGTTCATGTGAGGGCTGGCAATATTTTGCAGGTGAAGAGCCAACCATCAATCTTCCTTTTCTCTTAGTTTCCAGAAACTGTTGTAATGTGAAATATTGGCATAGGTTCCTTTAGGGCAACTCTTGGTTGCCCTGGGCTATCCTTAGATTCTTATTATCTGACATGACCTGAACGTAGTCTTTTGTATTTCCATACTGCTTTTTGTATACATCTAGTTTTAAGTGTTACCAATTCCGTCCACTTTATGTTTATAAGACTTGAATCTTGCTTGCATTGATACAAGTCAGGTACCCATTATGTTCTTACTATAGTAGTTACTTACCCAAGCTCCCTCACTGGTTCTCTTACTTCCTAGTAGTTGGGCTGTGCCTGCTGTACCATCCTCTTTGCCGTGGTAACTTCTTTCTCTACTATGTTGCTTGTTTTCAAACTGCTTTACCAGGGTCTGACTTCCCCATTTTAGATGTGCAAACTGTTCAGAGTCAAGTGTCCAGTGAGACATTTTAGTTCTGTTCAGCTATTCATAAAAACATTAAATTCCTTTATTTCTTGATTTACAGTTTGCTATCCACTTTAGTAAGTTTCTTGAAGTTAAATTCTGTATTGTTAATATTTTGTTATAGTCTTTTCATTGTATAGGAAGTTTATTTTTCTTCAAAAGTTCTCTTTAACAGATTAAACAATAAAGGTGTTCCTCTATTTAATATCTTCTTTAAAAATAGTACTTTATTTTATGTGTATAAGTATTTTGCCTGCATGTATGTTTGTACACCCCATGAGTCCCTAGTATTGGAGTAGGCCAGAAGAGGAAATTGGATCATTTGGAATTGGAGTTATAGGTGGGTGTTAGGAATTGAACCCAGGACCTCTGGAAGAGCAGCCAGTGTTCTTACTGCTGAGCCGTCTCTCCAGTTCTCATCTGTTGCAGTCTTAATGTGTCATTCAGATGAATTTAACATACTGTTTTGTACTTGTACATTTCAGAATGACTGACCTTGGTTTTCTGTAGATTTGAACTTGATGGGGACTTTGGTTACTCCAAATAAGATAGGTGAGGATGTAGACTGGAGTCAAAAATGTGAAAGAGTGGGGCTTAGAGCTTTAGAGCACTGGCTGCTCTTCCAGAGGTCCTGAGCTCAATTCCCAGCAGCCACATGATGGCTCACAACCATCTATAATGGGATCAGGTACCCTCCTCTGGCCTGCAGACATACATGTATTTATGTATGTATATATATATAATCTTTAACAAATGTGAAAGATTGAAAGTAGCTTTGGTTCTGGATTGGGCACGTGTGTGTCTGAGTGTGTATACGTGTGTGTGCTAAGTGTTTTATTTAGTAATCCATACTTAACTCATGTAAATTTGTATGTGCAGTCATGGTTTCCTTAAGGCATTCGAGTCTTTGTGCATTCCAGTGTTGTCCACTAGTAAAATTGGATAATAGACTAGTTGGTTTCTCAGGTTCTTCTGAACTTTCTAATTTTTGCTGTTTTAAGTGAAAAATGTAAAAGTGTTCAAACATTTAGGTGTTGTAACTAATAACCAAAGAATAAGGCCTGTTTTATACTTTGGTTCTTTGGTATTTTATAAAACTGCATTTAGGTGTATGCGCATAGACAGACACACACGTTTATTATCTATGGAAGTTACTTATTTTCCTTCATTGCCTAGGGTGTTTGCTTATGTGTTTTAGGGTTAGGGCTCTTCATTCATACCTTCTGGTTTTGGTATCCTGACCTTTATGGAGGAAGACAGAGTTTGGTAAGTATGTAACCATATTGTTATGAGAGGACTTGAAGAGTCTTTTTCTGTGTTACTAATATGTATAGGGTGCACAAATACCAAGGAAGTGTCTGTGTAAGAGAACTGATAGATTTACTGTTGAGTAACATTTTGTGTTTGTTTTTATTTAGTACCAAGGATGATACTGATTTTGGCGCCTTGGCTGCAGAAATAGAAGGAGCTGGTGCTGCCAAGGAACAGGAGCCTCAGAAATCAAAGGGAAAGAAGAAAAAGGAGAAAAAGAAGCAAGACTTTGAGTATGTTTTAAAAAGCATTCATTTTTTTATATCTTGGATATTGGAGTCATCTAACGATTCCAGTGCTTCAAAATGTATTTTACTCCTTTTCTAGTGAGAATGATATTCTGAGAGAACTTGAAGAATTGTCTCTGGAAGCCCAAGGCATCAGACCTGACAGAGAAGCTGCTCCAGTCAAGGTGAAAGATGTTACCATTTGTGCCTCCTGCTCAGTGTTTTCTTCCTACTGATGTTTTGGCAGTTGCATGGAGAATCATGTGATTGTTTATATATGTTAATAGCTTCTATAAAACAGGTCAAAGGGAGGAACCAAGTTGTCTGAAAGAAGCTATTTTGTTTTTTAAAACCTTTGACAGATATAAATAACACTTTTTGGGAATGTAGAGGTACTTAATGTTGTATTGCCTCTTGATAAAACTTGTACATTTGGGGACAGTGATGACATTGCCCTCCTCCACCTTCAATTTTCTATGTATTTTTCATTATTGTTTAAGGGCACGTGGATTTTGAGATGTATGGTGAATGTGATTTGTATAACAGGCCTACACTAGTGTCTATTGTGTGGTTGAATTTTTTTCTTTTTAGATTTATTTATTTTATTTGTATGAGTGTTTTGCCTGCATATGTGTATGTGCACCATGTATGTGCCTGGTGCTCACAAAGGTCAGAAGAGAAGGCGTCAGATCCTTGGAGCTGGAGTTACAGATGGTTGTGAGCTGACATGTGGGTGTGGGGACCAAACCTGGATCCTGTGCAAGAGCAACAATTGCTCTTAACTGCTTAGCGGTCTCTCCAACCCCATACTTTTTTTATATTTTATAAAACAATACAAAAATAATCATGCTTCCATAAAATGTATTAAAAGTGTGTCATGAGGGAAGCACTTTATTCTGAGGGGGTCCTGGTTATTTTTAAGGGTTGACAATCTGTTGATATTTCTAATATGGGAAACTTTTTTAGCTTACAGAAAACAATGAAGAGGAATCTGCCTCAAAACAAGATAAAAAGAAGAAAGGACAGAAGGGCAAAAAAACAAGTTTTGATGATGATAGTGAAGAATTAGAAGATAAGGATTCAAAATCAAAAAAGTCTGCAAAACCTAAAGTGGAAATATTCTCTGGAAGTGATGATGATGATGATTCTAATAAACTTTCTAAAAAAGCTAAAAAAGCTCAAAAATCAAATAAAAAATGGGATGGGTCAGAGGAGGATGAAGATAATAGTAAAAGAAGTAAAGAACGTTCTAGAGTAAACTCTTCTGGTGAAAGTGGTGGTGAGTCAGATGAATTTTTACAGTCCAAAAAAGGACAGAAAAAAAATCAGAAAAACAAGCCCCTTCCTAACGTAGAGAGTGGGAATGAAGATGATGACTCCTTCAAAATTAAGACAGTGGCCCAGAAGAAGGCAGAAAAGAAAGAGCGCGAGAAAAAAAAGAGAGATGAAGAAAAAGCAAAATTACGAAAGCTGAAAGAAAAAGAAGAGCTAGAAAAAGGTAAAAAGGACCAGAATAAACAGAAAGAACCTCAGAAGAGATCTGAAGACGAAGGTTTGAAATCAAAAGTGGCTCTTGATGCAGGAGCTGCCTCTGAGGAGAAAGGAGACATTCCTGCAGCTATAGAAGGTTGGTAAATAACCACAAAAGCCTTTGGCTCATATCTGATCTAAATTGTGATCATTGTACTGTACATTATTTTGTGACATGTGTGTGTGGGGGGTACACTCTCCTGTGCATTCAGATATGTAAACCAGAGGTGATTTTAGGTCTCTACCATTATCACTCTCCATCCTACATTTTAAGACATTTCTCTCTTCTCTTTCTTCCTTCCAAGCCTTTCCATATACCTCTCTTTGCTCTCTTTCAAATTCATGGCCTCTCTTTTTTCATTAATTGCAGTGAGATTGTCTCTCCCAGGAGTGTCAAAAACTATACTCATAAAGTCTCACCAACATGATTGCCTAAGTGTGTTGAATAAGGACAGCAACAGATAGGCATGCTATAAAGGGACAGGACAAGCCCATGCCTCAGCAGTACACAAGGAACTACAAGCAGCTAAGAAATGCTGAAATCATGATAAATAATCTACCATCTTTTCACTCAACATAGTTTTTCAACCAGGCTGGCTGGTCAGCGAGCCTCAGGGTCCTTGCCTTTCTCTCCCTTCCCATGGATTAGATTTACAAATGTATGCTGCCATGCCTGCTTTTTATGTGGTTGCTGGGGATATGATCTGAATTCCTCGTGTTTGCATGGCAAGCACTTTGCTCATTAAACCATTTCTCCAAGCTATTTATTTATATACTAATAATTTAGTAACATTTTATTGTGACTGTTTTTGCTGTTAATGATGACTAAAGTGGTCAAAGAAAAAATTTCCTCCCCAAAACTCATGTCAGATGATAGCTCTAAATTCTTTCCTATTAAAGAAAACCCAGTTTAACTTGTAAAATAGAAAAATAAACAGTAAATCAAGAAACTTAAATTATTTAAATCACTTAAGTGACAGTAAACATTTTTGTTTATCTTATAAAAACAAATTTATTTCATTTATTTGTTTTTATGTGTGGGTGTACACAAGCCATATTGTATGTGCAGAGGTCAGAGTACAATTTTTAGAAGAAGTCAGCTCTCCATTTACCATGTTAGTTCCAGGCATCAAACATAGGTTGTCAGGCTTGACACCAGTCACATTTACCTACTGAGCCATGTTACTGGCCTCGCTTTTGTCTTTTTTGTTTTGTTTTTGGTAATTGAAATAAACTGATCAGTTATTGAAATCTAAACATGCTAGCTGATTGCTTTCTCTTAGAATAAATATATCTATATATTAGGTGGTTTAGATTTTTAAAAATCGTCATTTTTCCTTAGACTATAAAGCTTTTATTTAGTCAAAAGAAAGTGACCTGTTTTTACCCATGAAATTTTTATTTTCTGAATTTTGAGGAGAAACACTATCACAGGAATATTACCCATTTTATTTCTTTAGATTTTTATATTTTGTTCCAGTATCCCCATGTTCCAGGTATCGTTTTTATCATTCTTACAGAAATGAAATGGCTATAGCATCTAAATGGGCATAAGCTAATTTGACTTTTTAGAATTTCAGACATGTGTTGTGATTCCCAGACTGAGAGATACCTCAAATGTAGTGTCTGCCTCCTTTTTACTGCTGATAATGTCTGTGTGTCGTCTTGGTTCATCTGGATAACATTACAGGTGCCCCAGTGGGACAGCTGTGATACCTGATGTACTTGGTACTGATAAACTGAGGCACCCAATCTTAGGGCACCACTATGCACTGCTGTCAGAAGCCTTGTCTCATGGTGGTCCCTGAATCCTGGCTAGCTTTTATTCGTTGACAGAGGAAACAACTTGAGTGCTTTGCCTGCATTCTTTCTTGTAGATGACAATGAAGGAGACAAAAAGAAAAAAGATAAGAAGAAAAAGAAAACAGAAAAAGATGAGAAAGAGAAAGAGAAGAAGAAAGGCCCTAGCAAGTCCACTGTTAAAGCTATACAAGAAGCTTTGGCTAAGCTTAAAGAGGAGGAGGAGAGACAAAAGAGAGAAGAGGAAGAACGGATTAAGCGGCTTGAAGAACTAGAAGCCAAACGAAAAGAAGAGGTATGTTTTTCATGAAGTTGAAAAACCTGATAGTTTTACTTGAAATCTGTTCTAATGTACATTTAAAAAATTCATAGTTGCTGGGCAGTGGTGTCTCACTCCTTTAATCCCAGCACTCGGGAGGCCGAGGCAGGCGGATCTCTGTGAGTTCCAGACCAGCCTGGTCTACAGAGCTAGTTCCAGGACAGGCTCCAAAGCCACAGAGAAACCCTGTCTCGAAACACCAAAAAGAAAAAAAAAATTCATAGTTCTATGGGCATTTTAGTTATACCAACTGCTCTGATATAATTAAGATGAAAGAGGTACAAGAAAATCTTACCTTTATTTTCCCATGTACAGACTGAATTGCATGTGTTTTATGGCTAATGATATACCCTGGTGTTATTTAAGAACAATGTACAACATTTAAGTATCTTCATTCAAAAGTCTCCTAAAATAATATTTTGCATGAATCTCAAGAGCTTTGAAGTTTGTGTTGCTTGTTTTAAATTTTATGGTTTATTCAGCTAATAGAATTTTTATATGCCATGTACTTTTGCTTAGGAACGATTAGAGCAAGAAAAAAGAGAAAGGAAAAAGCAGAAAGAAAAAGAAAGAAAAGAACGCTTAAAAAAAGAAGGGAAACTTTTAACTAAGTCACAAAGAGAAGCCAGAGCCAGAGCTGAAGCGACCCTTCAACACCTCAAGGCTCAGGGTAAGTAATGCTCTTAACAGCTTCTTTCACGCGGTAGATCCCTGATACAGGAGCTTTAGTTCAGGGGCGTGGAATTGAAGCTATGAAAAAGCTAAGTAAAAATGTTAAGAATAGATATGTAGTGTCGTTGTTGAGGAGAATGATTTCCACTATGATGGAAATTTGTCTGCAAGCGATGAATTTACATGAAATTTGCCCTCCCTCCAAGAAACAAATGAAAGTGAGACCTTTTGGGCTGGAAAGATGGCACTGCTCTTCCAGAAGTCCTGAGTTCAATTCCCAGCAACCACATGGTGGCTCACAACCACCTATGATGGGATCTGGTGCCCTCTTCTGGCCTGCAAGTGTGCATGCAGGCAGAAAACTGCATAATAAACAAACAAAAAGAAAAAAAAAGTGAGACCTTTTAACCAGTTCCACCAATTATCAACCTTTCTTTGTTTCTGTTTTATACCCCTTCCGAGCATGGTTTTTAGTTTGTCTTTTTTAATGGGGTTATGTAGAGTGAGTCATAGATATTTATTTTATATTTTTCTCCCATATTATTTGTATATGTACCAAATAAGTATTTTATATAGCATAATAAGAATATATATTATTACTAACAATTCTTTTCAAAAGTTTTTTGTAGGTCCATGAGCGTGTGTGCTCATGGAGGTCAGAGGTTGACACTTTCTCAGTTGCTTATCCACCTTGTTTTTGGACAGGGTCTTTGGCTGAACCTGGAGTTTATCAGTTGATTAGAGTGGGTGGCCAGTGAGCTCCAGAGCCTGCCTGCCTGTGGTCTCCAAGTGCTGTGGTTATAGGTGTTATGTGATGTTTTTTGCTTTTTGAGGGGATTACAACCCAGCTCCCAAATAAATCACACACAAATGCTTATTCTTAGTTATGAATGCCTGGCCTTAGCTTGGCTTGTTTCTTGACAGCTTTTATCTTTCTGTATTTCTATATACGTCTCTTTACTTCTTTCTCTGTGGTTTGATGTATAACTGGGAGGCTGGCCCCTCATGTCCTCCTCTTCTTGTTTTCTTGCTCCTCCCCCTCTGCCTTTTTCCTTCTATTTGTACTCTCTGCCTACTAGCCCTGCTATTTTTGCTTCTGCCTTGCTATTGGCCATTCAGCTTTTTATTAGGCCATCAGGTGTTTTAGACAGGCAAAGAATCACAGCCTCACAGAGTTAAACAAATATATCATAAACAAAAGCAACACACCTTAAAATAATATTCCCTAATATAGAGCTGTGCACTACTGTACCTAAAGTTTTTGTTTGAGTGTTCTTTAGTGTAAATGCTGGGGTTCTGAACTCACATCCTCATGATTGCTCTGTAAGCACGTCACATAAGGGACGTCGTTAGAATTATATTAGTAGCTTGTTTATTGTGTATCTCGTAACTGATACTATGGTGATCTTTGAGATTGCTTTTCCCTCAGAAATCTTAGCATTTGAATCCTATCATACATAGGAAATGGTGATGTATTGAGCTTAAGCAGTTTGTTCAACATTCAGAGCTGAAATTTAAATTGTTTCTTTCCCCTTAGAGATGAATTCTTTATTATGTTTGTACTTAAATTTCAGAAAATTTATTTTTATTTGGGGATATAGCTTTAAAACCAGTGGTGTTAGAGGGTACATTTGTATATAGCTAATACCCAATCATCAGATTTGACTGGTGACTATCTAGAAAGCTTAAGGCCCTTAGAAGATATTTGATGGAACAGAAAGAGAATAATTTTCCAGGCTAAGAAATGTTATTTTTTGGAGTAGCTACAGATGTAATTAGATGGAAATTAAGGACCAGTCTTTAGGACCTTCTTGGGAAAGATAGTTTCTCAAGAGGGACCTCTGACCTTGATCTCTCTTCTTAGTCTTCATAATGCTCCTGACAACTTTTGGTTCCCTGCTGTCTAGAAATAGAAAGTTTTCATTCCTTAAGTTGATATGAAAGGCCCTCTGCAGTCTAATCCTGTGAATCATCTCAATAAAAGATCTTCTAGTGTTGGCTCACTGTGTCTTTGAAAGATAGCTTATTAAGTAGAAATAAGTTACCACATCCATTCCCTTGCTTATTCGATCCAGAATGGGTTCTTGGATGTCTGCAGGCCTTTCTAATCATCTCTGTGAAAATCACTGCAGGTTTTCAGTCAGCTGCTAAGTTCATTGCGGGAAAGAGCTCTTGGAGAACTTGAGTGTGATTTCAAAAGAAAAGCCAAATGCTGGTGTCGATCACGAGTGTAGTATTTCAAGAATCCCTGTCTGGAAGAACAGTCAGTTGAGTAAATCTGGGGTGGTATCTAGCCTGCAGTTTCCTCATTTGACTTAAGCTTTTTACCTGGTGGTTATGCGCTACAAGGAAGGGAAGCTGTACTGTCTACTGTATTAAGCCAAAGAAAGAGGCTATATATTTCTCTTATCAGAGTTTTAACACTGATCTTTGCAATTCTAGGCTTTATAAGTACCTATGTGTATATACATATATTTATATTTTAAAGTTAAAAACATCATTCTCGGTTTTATTTTTGACTTTGTTCAAAATCCACACCATATAATTCCTGCTGTTGCCCGAATCATAAAACTTCTGACAAGATTGAATGCCCGTGTTAGCTAAAAGGAGTTCTGAGTGTCTTTCGGGTGTGTTATAGGAATAGAGAAGAGGATTTACAGTATGGAACCATTCACTTGTAGGTCTGTACCAGTCCCCGACTGCCTCGCCATTCTCCCTTCTGGCTGCCTTGGTGTTCCTCGCCCCACTACCTCCCCAATCTGCCTTGATGTCTCCTGCAATAACCTTGCCGTTCCCAATTATACCTGTGTCCTCCTACCCCAAATTGTAAACTGAGAAGAGTATATTTCCTTCATACTTAGTAATGTTACAAATTAAATTTGACTGGTTTGCTCTACTCTCCCAGTTTAACAATACCTCTAACTTCCTTTATTTGGAAGAAAACATTAAAATAATGAAAATGGTAACCATGAACTCAAACAAAAATAGATTAATGAATTTTGCTTTGTATAAGTCTTTATTCAATCTTACTTGCATTGCTTTTTAAAAATATAACACAGCAAAGTATTAGACATTCATGAATGTTGACAAGAAAATAAAAGCCCAGTAGGTAAATTATGCCCCAATGAAGAGGAGGCATAATCAGGAAACATGTAATTTTCAAATCTGATAAAAGGAATATACGTAAAGATAACAATGAGAATTTCTTGGTAGTTCACACTGTTCAAAGAGAGATTTGGACATTGTTTCTTGCAGTGTTGGTTTCTACAAATTTTGGAGAACTGTAGTAAGGAAGGCCACTTATTTGTTTCCCAGTGACTCAGACTCCTGAAATAATCACACAGAAACTAGATTATTTAAATCACTGCTTGGCCCATTAGCTCTAGCTTCTTATTTGCTAACTATTACATTTTCATTTAACCTATCTCCATTAATTTGAGCATCACCACGAGGTCCTGGTCTACGAGCAAAGTTTCAGCATGTCTGTCTCTGGCAGTGGCTCCATGGCTTCTCTTTTTAACTCCACCTCCTTTTTCTCCCGCCTACCTCTATTCCCTGCGCAGGCCCAATACAGTTTTTTTTTTTTTTTAATTACTAATGGTATTCACAGCATACAGAGGGGAATCCCACACCACTTCCCCCTTTCTGTTTAAATAAAAAGGAAGGTTTTAACTTTAACATTGTAAAATTACATATAACAAAACAGGTATCAAATAATAATTACAGTTACAATATTTATATCTACTTTATCTTATCATAACTAAGGAAAACTATAATTATAACTATTTTCCAACTCAAAGATACCAGAAGGATATAATATTACCTAAGTTAACAGGAAGTGCATTTTAAGCAACTTCCAAAATTCTAGAATTGACAGTGACATCTTGCTGCCTGGACAGTCACCCAAAGTTCTTCTGTAACGTTGGAACATCTATCTTCAACCTACAGGTCCATAAAATCTATCAGACCTTTCCATGAAGCAGGGAATTTCAAAGACAATTTTACCTATATAGGCAGTTTCTCAGTCACTTTCTTCTGTATCCTGCATAATGTCTTATAGACTCTTTGATGAAACAGGGACCCTGAAGGATAGGATGGTCTCATCTTTAGGCAAGTTCAGCAGTCATTTTTTCTGTGGGTCCTGCATATCTAGTTAAGCAGTCTAGGCAAAAGCAGTTTCTTGCCCAAATGGCTAGCAAACTCCTTAAGGAGCCTCTTTGATGCCCATCTTCTTCTTGAAGTAATTGGTACAGATGTGTCTCACTGTCATGAAATGTCCTAAGTCCTTAAAACATTTTAAATGCCATATTCTGTTAGTCTTTGAAAGGTTTATAAAGAATAACTATCCATCTCTATATATCCAAAAATCTAAACATGACTACAAGTTTGACTATTATAGATTGGCTTCTTCCTTCCCAGAATTCTCCTGTTCTCTTTGATCTGCCTCTACTCCCTGTCTGGTCGTCCCGCCTATACTTCTTGCCTGGCTACTGACCAATCAGCATTTATTTAAAACATAATTGGCAGAATATAGAATTGTCCCACACTACATTTATCTGAAATATGCTTCAGAAATGTAAACTTTTCAACAAACAGAGGCATGAACAATATAAAACACTGTGCTCTTGTTGAAGGAGCTGCGGGGTGCATTCCTGCCACTCAGCTCCCAGCTGCCTGGCTAGCTTATGCCCCAAAATAACAACACACAAACTGTATTCTTTTAAACACTGCTTGACCCATTAGCTCTAGCCCTTACTGGCTAATTCTCATATCCCGATCAACCCATCTCTAATAAACTGTGTAGCACCAGTCTTACTGGGAAAGATTCAGCATGTATGACCTGGCGGCTTGCTTCATCGCATCTGCCCTGGAGAGGAACTGCATGGCGTCTGTCTGAGGTGTCTTACCTCACTTCGTCTTCCTCCCAGCATTCTGTTCTGTTTACTCCACCCACCTATGTTCTAGCCTATCAGGGCCAAGCAGTTTCTTTATTAATTAACCAATGACCTTCCTCCATCATGCTCTCTTGTATCATATTAAAAAAAAAGGCAGTCCTGTGCCTGTGGACACCTAACTTCAAACTTCATGACAAATTCATGCCAAGGTAGACTGCTTTTTTGAACCATAAAACAATTTCAGGTTCTTTTTTTTTTTTAAATTTATGCACATGTGTGTTTTACTGTCCCCAAAACAGAATTAAGTTAGAAATTGATAATGGAAGTCTATTGGGATCTTGGCATAGTGGCGCAGACTTGTCACTGGGAGGCGGAACAGTTTGGGTCCAGCGTGGTCTACCATAGCAAGTTCTAGGTCAGTTGAATTAAATTACAGGACCTTATCTGGGAAAAAAAAAGCCCAAAAAGCAAAAAACTTACCCCCAAAATAAATATATCTGGGGAGAAATCTACAAGTTTTGAAAACTAAACAGTGCATTTCTCCTTACCCTATTCAAAGAGGAATGCTTACTGTAGATGAACATTTGATAAAGGGCAGTATGTGTGTTTGTGTGTGTGAGTGAGTGTGTGCATGCACACACAACTACTCACTTTGTGACTTAAGAGCTAGTTCCTGGAGATGATCAATAACATTTAAAACCAATGTGGGTAGTGAAATGGAAGGTATTGCTGTGAACAATTATATGCCCTGTATATTAAAAAATGTAGATGCAGTAGAACAACTTTAAAAAGGTACAAATTAACTAAACCCATAAACACAAAACCCTCAGTTTTATGGTCTGTTTAAATCTTACTATGTTAATTTTTAACAAAGAAAACAAAGTAAGTTCCCAGGGACTTTGAAAGATAATTAAGTAGTATATTAGACCAGTTATGCATTCTATATTCCAGAAATAGCTTGTATGTTTTTTGAGAACACTACATACTGAGACAAAGGCATTTCAAGAGAGGTTATGCAGACTATATATAGTTCCAGGCTGGTCTGAAACTCCCTTCAATCCTTCTGTCCTAGTATCTTGAGTATGAGCTATACAATACCTGACCATTTAGAAACTTAAATAAAAAAGCTCTCAAAGTTTAGCAAAGTAACACACACATACACATTCTCTCTCTCTCTCTCTCTCTCTCTCTCTCTCTCTCTCTCTCTGTGTGTGTGTCTCTGTGTGTGTGTGTCTCTCTCTCTATGTCTCTCTATGTCTCTGCATCTCTCTGTCNCTCTCTCTCTCTCTCTCTCTCTCTCTCTCTCTCTCTCTCTCTCTCTCTCTCTCTCTCTCTCTGTGTCTCTGTGTCTCTGTGTGTCTCTCTCTCTCTCTATCCCCAGATACATAGATAGATATGTGGATACATAGCTACCTACTTAAAGTATATATTTATATATATACATATATATTTACATATATGTATACATGAGGATAATCTCATAAATTCAGTATTATCCTGAGAATACAAAGCTGACTCAATATTTGAAAATCAACCACTATGTTTTCTCATATCAGCAATCTAAAATATAAAAATTACATGATATATACCAGAGAATTCAGAAAAACCATTTGACAGAATTGTCATTCGGTATATTTACTAACAGTTTTGGTGAACTTCCTAACTTGACATTTTAAGGCATCAATATCCTCCTGCTATCCCTTCCCCACAAAAAGGGCACAGCTGTTATATTAGTGTTAAAAAGTTTGAAAAGAAACCTTAACAGCAGGCTGAAAAGATGGCTTGGTGGGTAAAGACAATTTGCTGCCAAGTCTGACAACCTGAGTTTGCTCCCTGAGGCCCATCCACATGATAGAAGGAAAAGAATGGATTCTCGTAAATTGTTCTTTGACTGACTTCCAGATATATATGGTGTGGTGTGTGCCTATATGTAAACACACAAAACTAATGTTTTTTTTGTTTTGTTTTTCTTTTGGTTTTTCGAGATAGGATTCTCTGTATAGCTTTGGAGCCTGCCCTGGAACTTGATCTGTTGACCAGGCTGGCCTTGAACTTACAGATATCCACCTGTCTCTGCCTCCCAAGTACTGGGATTAATGGGCGTGTGCCACCACTACCTGGAACACAAAACTAATGTAATTTTAAGAATTAATAGAAAGAAACCCCAACTAACATATTGGAAAAGGCAGGGCAGTCTTTGCTCACTATGATTATTCAGCATTGTGCTGTAATGTCCTGACCTGTGAAATTGGGCTAAATAAATGAATGGCAGGCAGACTGGATAGACACAGTGCAACTGTCTGTGCAGGTTATGATTATCAACATAGAAAAATGCTTGAAGGCATCTCCTTAAAGACAACTGTAGAACTGGGGACGAGGTTAGCAAGGCTGTAAAGTGGCAGAGCAATATGTAATTGTTGTTGTATTTTCATGCTAGCAACTAGCTGCTGAAAACAAAACAAAACAAAAAACAAAAAAACAAAACAAAACAAAAATTTGAGCAGTAACATTTACTGAACCAATCTAAAAAGAAAAGTGAAAGAATTATAAACCTATTATAGTATCTAAACCTGAGAACTACTAAATAGCAGTGAGTAAATCAAAGTAAGACTTTATATCATTAACCATAAGACTCAAAACTATGAATGAAGCTTTCCAAAATTAGTCTGTAGATTGAGTTGGAATGTCAAATCACAGAATGATTTTATGGTGCTTTGTTACCTATTTCTAAATGTAGATGTGATAAGATGGAGTTAGGATAGCCAAAAAGACTTTCCTTAAAACCTTTTTTTCTGTTTATTTAAGCTGGGCATAGTGGTGGACACTTTTAATTGTTGCACTTTGGGAGGTAGAGGCAGGGGATCTCTTGAGTTCAAGGCCAATCCGCTCTACACAGTGAGTTCCAGGACATAGTGAGACCCTGCCTCGAAAAATACCACACACATAAACAAATAAATAGGTTTATTTATTATGTATATAAGTATTGTTGATGGCATATATGTATATGGACATGTGTTGTTGTGCCTGGTGCCCACAGAGGTCTGGAGAAGGCATTGTATCCTTCAGGACTAAGGTTATGGATGGTTATGTGCCGCTATATGGGTGCTGGGAACCAGACCCTAGTCCTCTGTAAGAACTCTGTGCTCATAACACAATGAGTATCTCTCCAACCCTACCAAAAATGCTTCTTGAAAAAGGAGAGTAATTTATTCTTTTTTTTTTTTGTGCTTATTTATTTAACTTTTGAGCTATATATTTTTCACCGTTCCCCTTTTTTCTCCCCTCCCCCTTCTATTCACGCTCCTGATTTACTCAGGAGATTTTGTCTTTTTCTACTTCCCATGTAGAGCAGATCCATAATTGTCTCTTTTAAGGTCCTCTTTGTTGTCTAGGTTCTCTGGGATTGTGAATTGTAGGCTGGTTTTTCTTTGCTTTATGTCTAAAAGCCACTTATGAGTGAGTACATATTACATTTATCTTTCTGGATCTGGGTTATTTCACTCAATATGATATTTTCTGTGTGTATCCATTTGCTTGCAAATTTCAAGATGTCATTTTTTTCCACTGTGTAGTACTCCATTGTGTCAATGTACTATATCTTCTTTATCCATTTAGGTTGTTTCCAGGTTATGGCTATGACAAATAATGCTGCTATGAACATAGTTGAACACATGTATGTCCTTTTGGTATGATTCAGCATTCTTTGGGTATTTACCAAAAAGTGGTATTTCTTGGTCTTGAGATAGTTTCCTAATTTTCTGAGAAATTGCCATACTAATTTACAAAGCAGTTGTACCAGTTTTCATTCCCACCATCAGTGGAGGAGTGTTCCCTTTACCCCACATCTTCTCCAGCATAAGCTGTCATCAGTGTTTTTGATCTTATCATTCTTACAACATAGAATCTCAGAGTTGTTTTGATTTGAATTTCTCTGATGGCTAAGGATGTCGAGCATTTCCTTAAGTGTCTTTCATCTATTTTAGATTCATTTGTTGAGAGTTCTCTGTTTAGGTCTTATTTTTTATTGGATTATTCTTTTGATGACCAATTTCTTGAGTTCTTTGTATATTTTGGAAATCAGCCCGCTGTCCGATATGGGAATGGTGAAGATATTTTCCCTTTCTGTAGGCTGTCATTTTGTCTTGTTGACTGTGTTCTTTACTTTCCTTTACAGAGGCTTCTCAGTTTCAGGAGGTCCCATTTATTAACTGTGTCTGTACTACTGGGGCTATATTTAGTAAGTTATCTCCAGGGCCATTCATTCAAGTGTACTTCTTACTTTCTCTTCTATGAGGTTCAGTGTGGTTGGTTTTATGTTGAAGTCTTCGATATATTTGGACTTGAATTTTGTGCATGGCGATAGATGTGGATCTATTTTCATTCTTCTAGATGCTGATATCCAGTTATGCCAACATTTGTTGAATATGCTTTCTTTTTTCCATTTTATATATTTTTTCTTCTTTTTCAAAAATCAGGTGTTTGTAGGTGTGTGGATTGACATCCCGGTCTTCGATTCGATTCCATTGGTCCAAGGAGAGTAATTTAGAAGTCTCAGAATATGCAATTTGAAGATTAACTCTAAATAAATTAAAAAAATACTCTAATGCCCCAAGAGTCAGTATAGTGTTATTGGCAAAAGGGCAGACAAGTAGATTAATAGAACAGCATCTGCATATGACAGTGATGCTGTTTTCCCTGGTATTGGGAAATTCAGTGAATGAAATAAATGTAGTATATTTGTGTGTGTGTTTGTAAAACAAATGTACTTAAACAATTGAATGTCTATATGCAGAAACTTGCCTTTATCCCCGGGGATTTTATCTAAATATTAATTCAAAATGGATCATAGTTGTAAATATTATAAACCAAAAGCTTTTAGAGAGAAATAGGAGAAAATGTATTAGGCAAAGAGTTTTAAGATAACTTAATTTAAAAGCATAATTCAGGGGCTGGGAATATGGCTCAGTGAGTAAAAGTACCTGTCACCGAATCTGATGGCCTAAGTCCAACTATGTGTTCTTTGGCGTTGTGGACACCTACATCCATATGAATGTAAAATGAAAGTAACCCATAAAAGGAAGAAGAGTTCACAAACTCCTTATTGTCTACTAATAAATACTACCGAAGGTATATAAAACTTCATCCTTCAGTAGTTGGACAACCAGTACCTCCATATAAAAGCATACACAAGATTTGAAGAGCCTCTTTAAATAGTAAGCGTAAACATAAAAAGAATGTTCAATATTAGTCTACTTTGAAGAACAACTGACAGTTTTGAACAAAATTAAGCATATATTTAACTTGTCTCTTTCAAGAGAATTAACTCATGAAGTAATCTGTGTGAAAATATTCACATCTGCTTTCATAAATACTATAGATTAAAAGTGATCAGACGCCCTTCAGCTATTAAATGGATAATGACCTGGTGTAATACAATAATTCAGCAATTAAAAGATGAAGTATTGGTCCAGACATGGTGGGCTTATTTTTAACCCCAGCACTCTGGAGGCAGTGGTCGTGAGATCTTTGTGAGTTCAAGGATAGCCTGGTCTGCATGGTGAGTTTCAAGCTAGCCAGGATGCACAATGTGACTCTTCAAAATAAAACAAATGAAAAAGATGAAGTACTATATGATTTACATATCCATTATGATGGCAAAAGCCAGACTGGAGAGGCTTCTTGTTGGACATTTTGGGAAAAGCTAAATAGTATGGTTAGAGAACAGGTGAGTCAGCTCAGATAAAGGAGGCTTGGCTGCTTGAGACAGTGCTTGGTAATAGAGCTGCTCTACTTCATGGTAATGGTGTTTGCAAGACCTATGCACTTGCTAGCTCTCTGTGTTTAAATGTTAATGTAAAGACACCCTGTGCAGAAGCCATAGGTTTCTCTCTGAATGCTTTTATATTTTAGGTTATGTATCTTTGAATTGAATAAAATGTTGTCCTTTTTTGGTTTCTTGAGATAGGGCTTTTCTTTGTATAGCCCTGGCTGTCCCAGAATTGTCCTCAAACTCATGGACATCCACCTGCCTCTGCCTCCCAAGTGTTGGGATTAAAGGTATGCACCACTACTGCCTCACTTAAAGTATTGTTTTTAAAAATACTTTGCTTTTTTAGAAGTGTTCAGATGAATCAGGGACTCACATGTACCCCACATGGACCTTGAATCTAATAGGATGATGGTCCTCCTGCCTTACCCTCCCATGTGTTATGATTACGAGTATGTTACCATGCCTCATATTTTAAATACTTTCACTCAAGTAAACCATATAACAATATAAGCCTTAAATTTTCCTCCCCCGCCCCCACCAGGCGTTGGAGTGCCATCAAAAGATTCGTTGCCAAAGAAAAGGCCTATTTATGAAGATAAAAAGAAGAAGAAAACACCACAACAGCCAGAAAATAAAGAAGGTTTGTATATAAAGTAGTCTTGGTTTAGAAAGGATTGTGTGTTTTTCTCACAGCTTTCAACTGTGAGTTGTATGGTACTATAAACATACATGTATGTGGGATTTTGAGGACTGAGCCCAGGACCCTACCCAGCCAAAGGGATTTTATTACTTGGCTATATCCCCAGCTCCAGCACTGTGTTTTCTTCCTTGTTGTTTCTTACCATTTTAATCATTCTCACCTGGTTCAAGCGCAAAAGGGAAAGTACTTTAGGGTTTGGAAAAGAGCACTAAGTAGCTAAGACTGCTTGGTGTTCAACCAGTGAAGACCAGAATTAGGATCCTAGCACTCGGGTAACAAATTGGGCCTCCCACAGATGCCTGGAACTCCAGCTCTCTGGGATCCAGTGCCTTTTCTGTCCTACACACAGTTGCATGTATATTCACACACAAAAGATAAACCTTCAAAAAATACTTCGGATTATTATATGAATAGTATTTGTTAAGTCCAAAAAAACAATGTCCTTTATAAGTATCAGATGTTTCCGAGACTTAGGAAGACATGTGTTCTTACATCAAGGATTCTTATTCTGTGCTGAATAGGATATTTGAAGAGAAATTATAGACAACAAAATGTGGCTAATACATTTCCTGTTCCCTTTTAGTATCTGAAGCTTTGGAAATAAGTGTTCCTATGGAAGTCGTGGAGCAAGGAATACCAGAAAAAGAAGAGACACCCCCTTCTGTTGAACCAGGCCAGTAACATCAGGTTTTCATTAATTCCTGTTACATAGTGTTCATGATTTGTAAGCTATCATCAGTAAGTAGTTTGGAGCCAAATAAATTACTAGCTTAGATGGTTTTCTTCATCATTCGTTTTTTTAACCCATCTCTTTTCATTTCTACTTTGAGAAAATATCCAAGTGATATTTGAATGAATCAGTTTTATTTCTCTTTAGTAATGTCAGTACAACTTCTGTTAGAGACACTGAAGGGTTTTGGAATGTCTTTGTTTGATTTATGGGTCAAAAATCTCTAAGCCGAAGTTTTACCTTATGGTGTGAAAGCAAATTGGGAACCTCTTTAGTTAGAACCATAAAACGTATATTCTGAAACCTTAGAGATTAGCTCCTGCTTACTAATCCAAATATGTGCAGCTTAGCATACTCATTTGTGTGTGTGTGTGTGTGTGTGTGTGTATGTACATGCAGCTTGCAAACATTGGCAATTTTGATTTTTATTCACAACATTGTTCTGAAAGATAAGTCTGATAAGAGCAAAATAAAAATCCTGTGTATAATGTGTGAGTTGAAAGTTTTAAAGAACTGAGTTAGTTCATACATGTTTAAAATCTAAACATTTTGTTGTTTAGGTTTCTAATTTAGTTTATTTAAATAGAAAGTCTACTTTAAATTTAATAATAGCATATTGAAACCATATTAAGAAATTGTGAAACATTGAATCACAGTAAGTTACAGCATGCTAGATTCATTGAAAGATAATTCCAAAGAAAACAGTTGCATAAGTATTTTTTCATAATTGAAGTGTGTCTTTTTTATGCCCAGGCATAATTTAACACTTATGAAAGCAGCCTCTTACTCTCAAGTACTTTTTGTCATAAATAGCAACTTGTACTTACAGAGGAAGAAGAAGAAACTGAGGATGCTGGGTTAGATGACTGGGAAGCTATGGCCAGTGATGAGGAGAGAGAACAAGGTAATCGTGAGTACATATTGATAACGCCATTGATCTCGTATCACTTGTATTCCTAAATCCAAAGTAATGTATTTTCAGAAGGTCATCTTTAAGGTGATAGCTGTCTAGAATGCACTTGTCCAGACAGTGTGGTGTGAGTAGCTTGTCTAAAGCTCACCTACACAAAACCTAGCATCATAAAGCAAAGATTGGTATACTTTCACTCACTGAATGAGATGTAAATGTTTGTCTTTTGGTCATTACATTTGCCTTTTATGACTAAAATCCCTTTCTTTGAATCTAATTTCTTATAGTTTTCCTGTATTCTTGAGAATATTTGGCTGTTTGATTTTTGAGATTCCCCCTCCTCCTTTTTTTTAAAACTAAAATTTTTAGTTAACCAAGGGTTTCACCAAATTTGTAAGTTTTGATGTTAATTTTTCAGTTTTATATATATCATCTAGTTTATTTAGTATGCTTATTAACCTACAGAATTTGGGGACCAGAGAATACCCTTGATTCTGTGGATATGTACGTCTGTTTGTGTGTGCTAGGCTTTGAACCCAGGGCTTTGAATTTATCAGTAGGAGTCTACCACTGAGTTATTTCTCAGTTCTTTGGTTCTGTTTAATAGAAGTCTGGTTGTGGGGTCTTGCCGTACAAGACAGTGTATGCCCAGATATTTTGTTTTCAAATGTGAATTGAAGCTAGTTTTTAGAAGTTGTCTTGGGTTTTTGTATTGAGACCAAGTGTGCTGGTTATTTTGTTCAAGACTTTATTATTCTGAGAGTTTGTATGTTTACACATGAGCACACATATATGTGCACATTCTCCTACTAATCTGTGTATTGAAAAGATCTTTCACTGTGATTATAGATTGTCTATTTTCAGAGTTCTGTTAATTTTTGCTTTATATATTTTGATTCTGTATTGTCAGGTGGATATAGTCTTAGATTTTTCTGATGAATTGGGCATTCTCTTATAGTTCTGTTTCTGAGTAGTGGCTATTAGCATATTAAGTATCTCATATTCAGCTAAACTACCCTTGACTTCATTATTGTTTTCTCTCTGTGGTATTCTTCTTAATCATTTAAATGACTTTGTATCAGTACATTATTACTGACATAGTCAAACACCAATTGTGTGTCTTATCAAAAATAGTGATGTGTTTTCCTCGATTTGGAATCTAATGTCAAAGTACTGGCACTGGTGGATAGCAGGCGAGGGCTTCTTTCTGTTTCAGGGAGACACTTTATTGCTGCCCCTTTCAGAGGGAAGGAGCATATTCTCACTTGGTCCTTGAAGCAGTAATGGCCTCAGGAGTACAAAGCACTAAAGACTTTGCTTTCGTAAGCCCTATGTCTGTTTTTGTTTTGTTTGTTGTTGAGAGAGGGTTTCCTTTGTAACAGCTTTGGCTGTCCTGGAACTTGCTTCGAACTCGCAGAGATCTGCCTACCTCTGCCTCTGGAGTGCTGGGATTAAAGGAATGCACCACTACTTCTTAATAGCACCATGGTAGAGGAGACAGTGCACTCAGACTATAGCAAACACAGTTTGTCAGTACAGTTTACCTGCAGTACTCACAACAGCATTGACACCTTATGTAATTAGGGACACACTTTCTCTTTTATGCTTTTCATTTTCATTCCTAAGTCTGTTTTGATGTTTCCTTTTTCCCTCTCTTTTATAACTATCTTTTATTTGTTGGATTTTGTTATTATTAGTTCCTTTCTCCAGCCCTCTTGTTTTCTCTAATTCTGTTTTACATAGTTTCTGAGATAGGGTTTTATTATCCTGTTCATGCTGTCCTAGGATTTGCTGTGAACCAAGGTCTTTGTGTCTCTACTGAAGTGATAGAATTTCTTCCTTCCTTCCTTCCTTCCTTCCTTCCTTCCTTCCTTCCTTCCTTCCTTCCTTCCTTCTTTCTTTCTTTCTTTCTTTCTTTCTTTCTTTCTTTCTTTTCTCTCTAAGTTCCTGGTCTGGCTTCAAATGTGTGGTCTTCATGCCTTGGTTTCTGAATTATTATTGAATATAGTATTATTAGAATGGGTATTGTTGGAATGAGTATTATCTGAAGTATTATTGGAATGATCCCTGATCAGCTTAATTTTTAACATGATGCTGTTAGAGATTTCTAACTAGTACATTTTGACTAACAGTGTCTAGTGCCACCTTCTTTCCAGACAGTTTTAGAGTACTTGAGCATTTTCTCCAACTCGCAATTTGTATACCATCGCTTTTTTTCTTGTCAAATTCTGTTTTTGTTGTTGTTTTTGCTTATACTTTGGTCTTTGAAGACAGGGTTTTTCTCTAGCTTTGGAGCTAGATTCTGTTTCTTAACCTCCATCCTCCATTGTTGTTCTTCCTCTTTTTTTTTTTTTTAATATGGTAGATTGTTTCGTTGGATTGAAGAATATTTTAACATCTTTTGCTTCATTTTTAACTTTTTCATATTTAATTTGATACCTTTTTTCTTGACACAGAGTTTTAGTATCTCTAGTTTGTTTTGAACTAGAGACATTTAAGGCCTTATGTCTAAAGAGGGAAGATATTGACATTATTTTTTGAGAATATCAGATTTGGGGATTTTTTTTTTAAATTAAGGGTTCTCAGTCTATACACTAGCATTTTGAATAACAAATGCATGAACTCATTTAATTTTAGATGATGATACAGTAGACAGTCTGTTCATTTCTCATCTACTGTTTCTTCTAGGGCATATGATACAGGATTTTATTCCACAGTAACAGTATTATAACCCAGTGATTGCCCACTCATCCCTTCTTTTCCCTCTCTTCTCTAGTCTTGTTAGGTTTGGGCTCCTAATATGTGGCTGTTAGCCCTGAGGCAGCTTCAAATTTAACTACTGCTTTCAGAATCATCGAAGTACCCCAGGGGAAAGCAGTACTCAGCATTATACTCAGCCGTCCATGTGGTCCTGCCACGAGTCCTGGCGTAGTAATGTTGCCACACTCTTACTGCTAGGCGGTAGTCTTCACTGTAACAGATGTTTGGCCTTTGTGATGTATAAAGTTAAAGCGACTGCTGTAATTAGTGCATTTTAACAATTGGTCCCTTTATAGTCTAATCTTTTGATATAAATCTGTGATGTTGCCTCTCATTCATTTATTTATTTATTTTTAGTTTTTCGAGACAGGGTTTCTCTGTAGCTTTGGAGCCTATCCTGGCACTAGCTCTTGTAGACCAGGCTGGCCTCGAACTCAGGCTTTCATTTATTTTAAAATAATTATTTTCTTCAAAGAAGGAAATACAATTCACATAGAAGTACAAGAAAAACCTGAAGAGGAGGAGGAGGAGGAAGATGAAGAGGACGATGAAGAGGAAGAGGAGAGTGAAGATGAGGAAGAGGAAGGAGAAAGCGAAGGCAGTGAAGGTGATGAGGAAGATGAAAAGATGTCGGATGAGAAAGAGTCAGGGAAAACATTAGATAAAAAGCCAAGCAAGGATGTTAGCTCAGACTCTGAATATGACTCCGATGACGACCGTACTAAAGAAGAGCGGGCTTACGACAAAGCAAAACGGAGAATTGAGGTATTTGTTTTCCTGTTGCCTTTCCTCTCTTCTTCTTCAGTCTTTTGTGGTCTTTAGAGTACATAGCTAAAGGTTTTGAGTCAGTGCTTTAAGAAGGTATTACCGCCAGGTGGTGGTGACACATGCCTTTGATCCCCACACTTAGGAGGCAGATCTGAGAGGAGGCCAGCCTGGTCTATAGCGTGAGGTCCAGGACAATCAGGGCTACACAGAGAAACCCTGTCTCAAAAAAAACAAAAACAAAAAAACAAACCCAACAACAAGGTATTATCATGACTAGTATCTCTCCAGCTTTTGTTGGACCATGGTATGTTTTTGACACTGGTCTAAAGCAGGAGCCCACCCACCCCCTTTAACCTGAGTCAAGATGGAGCATAGATAGGACTTGAAGCAGTACTTAATTTGTCTTAATTTGTGATTTTTTTTAACTCCACTTCTAGAAACGGCGACTTGAACATAGTAAAAATGTAAATACAGAAAAGTTAAGAGCCCCTATCATCTGTGTGCTTGGACATGTAGACACAGGAAAAACAAAAATTCTAGATAAGGTAAGAAAATATGTGCATAGTATTACTTGAAAAATGAGTAGTACCTTTGAAAAGCTTTAATATTATACGACATAGCAGGCCCATGAGTCTGCTGCTTCTGTTTCCTAGTATTTCAAAGAAATTAGGAAATAGAAATTTGTGAAGGAAAATGGGTTATAGGTTTTTTTACAGGTTGGCCAAATGGGATCATGGGGGAGAAAAGTGGAGCCTGTTTTTTGAAAGATTTGCAAAGTGTCCCAGGGGTTTTGTGTGATGTTGTAATTCCCACCTTTCCCAGCCTTGAAGAATTCTTTGTTCTTAGCCTCTTCCTTTGTTAGGTGTAGTGTGGGAAGCTTTTTGTTCTTTTCCGCAGGTCAGTGTCACGGTCAGGATTCCAGAGTACACAGTAATTTTTTAATAAATAAAGGTGACAGCCTGATAGTTGAAGAAGGGGCACAAATGTCTCCCCTTTCTTGGAGCTTTAGTCTGGGGTCACTGTTATGTATGCACTCTGTACAGAAAGTGAGTTGCCAGTTTCTTACTGATTGTATTTTTATCTTCTTTCATGCCAAAATACCAATCTCAATTTGTTGCCTTCTCATAGCTCCGTCACACGCATGTCCAAGATGGGGAAGCAGGCGGTATTACACAGCAGATTGGTGCCACAAATGTTCCTCTTGAAGCTATTAATGAACAAACTAAGATGATTAAAAATGTAAGTTACATTTGTTAATTGTTTTGTTGACAGTACACAAAAGACATGAGATAGTTTATTTTAAAGCAAGTTATTAATGAGCCTGGCTCAGGAGCAGACTCGGAGGAACCAACATGGTAGCAATTTTATGAAGTTTTTATAGTAATAGAACAAAGGCAGACATAAATCAGTGTGTTTCTCAAGTATGCTGGTGGAAATACTAGGTGTGAAACTTATTCTTTAAGCCTCAATTCCTTTCTGATGGCATTGGAAGCTTTGGGTACATTCCCAAGGGATAGAGGTATGTTCAGACCCTTCTGTCTACCTTCTGTCTTTGTTGTTTTGCTCTAGATTCTATGCCATTTCCCCCTTTTTTCAAGGATTTTATTGTTCTGAAGCTACTTTATTGCATATTTTTATTACCATTACCCAGGATCTTTATATTTAAAAGTTGATCTCAGGTTTGAGGCCTAAGAGGGAGCTGCTGAGGTCGATTATTAGAAGAATTGTGGCTACGTATTGGAAACCAAGACTGCTTAGTAAGGGAGTGTTCGTTACCTTGTACAAGGCCCTGATTTTTAGTTACCCAAGGCACAAAACAAAACAAAACAAAAGACCCAAAAACAAATAAAACAGAAAACTGAGGGCACAGTGTTTATAATTCCATCATTTTGATGTCTGAGGCAGGATTAATGAGCTGCACAGCAAAATTAAAAAAAAATAAAATAAATAAGCTAACTCATTGAACGTTTTGTCTACATCTATCCAAGGTTTTAATGTTAAATATAATAAAGTAAATGTAAAGCTTAATGGAGTGGCCGTGTTAGGAACCTTGTAGTTATCTGAGCTGTGTAGAAACTCCTTAGTTCACTTTTTTTTTTTTAAAAAACACACTTAAGTGTGACTAAAAGTTTACCTTTCTTCTTGCATGATTATAAATTTGATCATGAGGCATGTGACCATTTTGTATCTTGGTATTGGTTTCTCTGGCCAGTTTTCCAGTTTCTTAAATTAATATTGTATGTTAATTTTGCATTGTATTGTTTTCAGTGTTTATTTTATGGCTTTTCCCTGTAGTCCAGGTTGGACTTGAACTTGGCCAGCCTGACCCTGCCTTTCAGTTACTGGGATTACAGACACAAAGCACCAAACCTCACATAACTGTATTTGTATATGAGCTGCCTGTTTCCATCTCCCAAGCTCTGGGATCACATTCACATGCCAGCACACCAGGCTTAGGGCATCATAATTAGGTCCTAATACTTGACAGCAGGTTCTTTACTAAGAACTTTTATAACTCCACTGTCCTGGTTCAGTGCATTTTAAATAGTAGTTCCTTTGAATTAAAAAAAAAAGACACAATAAATTCTGTATGTGTGTTCCTAATATGTGTGTGTTTCTTGTTGGCCTGTGTACCATGTTTGTGCATGTACCCATAAATGCCAGAAGAGGCAGTTGGATTACTTGGAACTGTAGTTACAGATGGTTGTTAATCACCCAGTCTAGGTGCTGGGGCCTAAACCTGGGTGCTGTAAGAGAATAGCCAGTGTTGATGACTACTGAGCCATCTTTCCAGCACCCTTCAGTAGTATTTGTGTGTGTTACTCATTGGAGGGTTCCTCAGTTTACTTTCAAGCTGGCAAAACTTGAAATCTTCTGATTTTGGTACATAAAGATCAAACTCAGTATTAGGCCTGTACTGTAGCTCTCAGCACAGCTAGTATATTTGTGATTTACTCTTTGTATTGAAGACACTGAAATGGAAAAAAAAATGATTCCCAGTAAAATGTTCATTTAAAAAGGCAAAAATGCAGATTTCAATGATATTGATATTAATATAGAGAGGAGATGACATTTTGAAAAATGAAGAGTAGGAAAATGCACAACACCATAAAAATCTTACTTGTGAGACCCTTGTTTATTGTTATGTCAGAATTATAGGGCATGTGAAGTGTGCTGGGTGTGATGGTGCATGTTTTTAATGTCATCACTTGATAAATTGGGACGGGGCATTGCACATTGGAGGCCAGCCTGAACTCCATAGTAAGACTCTGGAAAGGAGCCCCAATGGCCAGGTACATGCATCATTGCTAGAATGATGTCTAGAGCCCTGGGTTGGAGTCACCACCTATCACTTTAGAATAAGTAAGTGAATTTGTATTCAAGAACTTTGTCCAGGTAATCAAATGCTTATATTTAAGTCAGATATGCATTTATTCTTTAAAAAGTTTGGCTCATCTGATGAGTATTTTTAAAATATACTTTTAAAATCACTTTGGTACTTTAGACTTGTTTAAAATTGGACCAGATATATTTTTATGTTCTTACTTATTGTTGTCAGTGTGTATATGAGCACATGCTTTGGTGGAGACAACTTTCAGGAGATTACTCTGCTGAGATCTGGTGATCAAACTCAGTAGTTCTGTAAAAACTTTTTTTTTTTTTTTTTTTTTTTTTTTTTTGTTTCTCTGTAGCTTTGGTGCCTGTCCTGGAACTAGCTCTTGTAGACCAGGCTGGCCTTGAACTCCCAGAGATCTGCCTACCTCTGCCTCCCAAGTGCTAGGATTAAAGGCGTGTGTGCACTACCTCTGCCCGGCTGTAAAACTTATTTGTATGCATATGCATCTCTGTTTGTGTGGGTGTCCAATGGGAGACTAAGAGAAGTTATTGGTTCCTCTAGAGCTGGTGTTAAGTTAGTTCTGTGTTACTTGATGTGGCTGCTAGGAAATCACACTTGGATCATCCATGTCCAGCCCCTGTGAAACTTCCTTTGATATGGAAGAGAATATTAACCTTGTGCTATATGACTCTGCTTTAAGATCATTCATTTGAAAAAGGGAATAATGATGTTTTCAAGCTTTTGGTAAATTGTTTTGTAATGAAGCTTTTATTGTTTGAGTTCCCTTGAAAGTCTTCATTTTTCTCTACCATTTCTAGTTCGACAGAGAGAATGTCCGCATTCCAGGAATGCTGATTATTGACACCCCCGGACATGAGTCTTTCAGGTAAGACCAAGCCTCTTGTCATCAAGGAAATTACTAACTCAAGTAAGCTTAATCATTGGGATTTAGTCTTTAACTTTGAATGGTTCTTTCATATCGTCAGTGTCATAATCTTTTGATCATCATTGCTTTTGTAGTGTTTCACATGTTTTCTTGGCTTTTATAGAAGAAAGTCTTTTATAATTGGAAAGAACATCCTTACTGTGAAAGGCAGAGTGGTTCCTCATGAATTTCTGCAGTCCCATTACAAAGGGAATACTGTTTTCATTTCATTCTTGTACATACACATATGCGCGTGCGAGCACACACACACACACACACACACACACACACACAACTCAGAGGAACTTTTAGCATTAACTTACCCCATCAGACTCAGTTTTTGTATCTGCCAAATGAGTGGTAAGTTAAGGGGCAAACACCTTAAAGCATACACAGCTCATCTGTCTCTTTTACGTGCTCCACTTCTCCAGGATGAACAGTTGAGGTTCCAGAATAGCTGAGGTAGAGTGTGTTCATGCCAGCTGTGTCCAGACTCTCCCCTTCTTGTTTCTCTCAACAGTGTAGTGTATAACAGCTCACAGAGCACCCAAACTGCTGGTGTCCAGTAGAGTCCACTTACCTGATGTGCCTAACAATGGACATGGTTCACATTTCCATGCACTTTCCAGACATTCTAAAAGTTTGAAATTCAAAATGCCCCCAAATCTGAAACTTAACAGTGAGCATTATATCTCTTTCTAGACGGTTTGGGATTTTGGATTTTTGCATCAGAGATAGCTATCCTGTGTATGTAACCCAGAGGTGTCACTGTGTATTTGAGAGGATTGTATGGTTTGCATGTAAATAATATGCTATTTTATGAGACTAGTTCATCATGAATTTGGTATTTGTGAGATGATCTCGACCAGTAAATCCTTGAGACCCAGAGACTGCGCTTTTCTTCTGTTTATTTCGGCATTATAAAGAAAGTAAACATTTAAATTTAAGAGAAATACTGAGGTTTCCATTCACATGGTTTTTTCTTCTCTGACAGTAACCTGAGAAATAGAGGAAGCTCTCTTTGTGACATTGCCATTTTAGTTGTTGACATTATGCATGGTTTAGAGCCCCAGACAATTGAATCTATCAACCTCCTCAAATCTAAAAAATGTCCCTTCATTGTTGCACTTAATAAGGTAAGCCCTCATCTGAAAATATTTTTATAAGACTTATTTTTGACTGAAGTGTGTATCTGTGTGTGCATTTGAACATATGTGAATGCTGGTTTCCAAGGGGTCCAGAAGAGAGTGACTCTGTGCACGGAGCTCAAGTTATAGGTGCTTGTGAACTTCCTATCAGGGGTCCTGGGGACTGAACTAAACTCTTGTTACAACATAGTGCAAATGCGAGCTTTTAGCTGCTGAGCTATCTCTCTACCCTGTGTTCTGATTAGGACGAATGCACCTTAATTTTTTTGTGATTTTAAAATATATTTCATATTATGTACCTGCCCAGTCATGTTGTTATCACAGAACTATTTTTAGTTAAATTAGGGATTCACCCTACATACCCACCAGTGGATGAGTGGATAAGAAAAACATGCCGTATGTGCAAAATGAAATACTCAGTAATAAGGAAGAATGAACTGGGAATGTAGCTCAGTGGTGCAATGCGTGCATAATATACACAAAGTTGAGTCTCCAGGACAGTCAATCAGTCAATGATAAGAATGAAAAGATGTCATTTTCAAAAAAAACAGATCATGTTAGTGAGCTAGACTCATAGAAATGCTCCTTTTTTTTTCCTCTCATAGATTCTAGATATAATTTTTAAAAAGCAAAAACAGAAGAGGAACTATTTAGGAAGAAGAATGGATTCAGGAGAGAGGAGAGACAAAAACGAAATAGGGAGTCAATTTGTTTTTATACACATGTATGAAAATAGGATACTAATTTCATACAGTTAATGTGCATATTTTTAAAACAAGATACAAATCTAGTGTAAGAAACTGCTTGAGAATAGTTGTACTACTTAATGAACTTTGTCAAATCCGTACATCTGTGCAGCCATCACTGTCTAAAGTGTAGACATTCTTCATTCTCAGAGGGCTCTCTCACTTCTGTGAAGCCAGTCTTGCCCCTCCAGCCCCAGGAAAATCCCTGATCTTTAAAAATTTTTTATTTAATCTCTGTACTAGTTTTGATAGGACTGGGGTGTATGGTCTTTTCAGTTGTCATTTTGTTGTTCCTGTTAATACAGCTTTTTTTTTTTTCATGTTGATAGGTGGGTTGCAACTTTTTTTTTTTTTTTTTACTTAGAATGATATTTCATTACCAGGTAATACCATACTTGATCAGTTTCTACTCTATGATGTATGGCTTCTAGACTCTAGACTCTAGTTACTTATTAGTAAGGCAGCTGTGGGCATTTGTGTATAGTCCTTTATTTTTGTTTGTTTTGAGAAAATACTTAGGAATAGAATTGTATCATCATATGTATGTATGGATGTTCAGTTCTTTTAAGAGACAATTTTTTCTGAAGAGTATCATTTTGCATTTTTTTTTCAAGATTGATTTATTGTGTATACAGTGTTCTGCCTGCATGTTTGTCTGCAAGCTAGAAGAGGGCACCAGATGGTTGTGAGCCACCATGCGGTTGCTGGGAATTGAACTCAGGACCTCTGGAAGAACAGCCAGTGCTCTTAACCTCTGAGCCATCTCTCCAGCCCTCATTTTGCATTTTTAATAGGATTGTGTCTGCATTTTGTGTAACCTGTGCAGCATTATTTTGGGTCTGTTTTTGACTGTTTTGCAATGTGATGTCACTGTGAAGTACAGATGGACTTGAACTTGTGATTTTCGTGCCCCAGCCTCTGTGTGTACTGTCACACCCGCTGTCAGCTTGTCCGTTTGTGTCTTTAAAAGAACTGTTTTTGTTGCATTGTTATTTTTTAACACCCCCTCCACCTTTAAAGATTTATTTTACACAAGTACATGAGTGCACGTGTTGGAAGAATCCAAAGACATTAGATACCATGGAGCTGGAGTTACTGCAGTTTGAGCCAGGAGCTGAACTCAGATTCTCTGCAAGAGCAGCAGATGCTCTTGACTCCCGAGCTAACAATCACCCACCTGTTTTTTGTGTTTTTGGTTTTTTATTTTATTTTTTTGTAAGACAAAGTACCCCTCCTCATCTTGAACTGACTTTGATCCTCCTGCCTTTTCTTACAAGTACCACTATGCCTAGCTTCCACTTTAAGCATTGCTTAGACATTGTTTCTCTTTTCAGTTGGTAAAAAAAATACTTTATTTATCTTGTGTTTATCTTTGATCTATTCATTCTTCAGAAGAATGTTAACATGTAAGTGTATGGGACTTTTCCCAGATACTGTTGAATTGCTTTGTGATCAAAGGACCCACACTGTAGGAGTTATTATGGTCTGTTTCAATGGTATTCTGTGACCAGCCTTGATGTCTAACATTTCATTTGAATATCTGTGCTTCTGATGTTCAGCTGAGTGTTACGGTTGGTTACTGATGCTTGTGACTGTTTGGTAAACTATTGCAGAGGGCCATTGATTCCTGGCTGCACTTTTTACATTTTGTCTCCTTAAAGTTCTGTGAATTTTATTTAATGTATTTTGAAGGCATGTAATAAGGTACACATACAATTAAGATTGAGTCTTTCTTTTATGTTGTTACCAAGTTTTTTACCTTCAAGTCTTCTGTGATAGTATGACTATTTCCTTTCCTTAGGGTTGTGTGTGTGGCATCTTTACTGCCTTCTTCCTTTTTTTTTAAATATATATATATCTAAGATGCTGGGTTTTTTTGTAGCCACATGCTTTTTCTTTTTCTTTTTTTTAAATATTTATTATGTGTACAACATTCCTTCCATGTGTGCCCGCAAGCCAGAAGGTGGCGCCAGGTCTCATTATAGATGCTGTGAGCCACCATGTGGTTGCTGGGAATTGAACTCAGGACCTCTGGAAGAGCAGTCAGTGCTCTTAACCACTGAACCATCTCTCCAGCCCCCAACATGCTTTTTCTTATTTGTACAAAGCACTAATCTTCCACCTTGAGGTACTGCATCTCTATCGTTTGCATCGACTGCCCCTCTTGGCACAGTGGCGTTAGTTGTTTAGTATCTCACATGAGCTTGTTTTCAATCTTCCCCATTTCCCTCCCCTATGCAGCATTTGGCTATTTCTTAAGAGTTACATTCTTATTTTCAACATTGGGATATGAATGCTTCATGTGTCTATTGCCCCAGGTTGCGTTAGGTTTACAGTCTGTATTTTTAACTTGACTTCTGTTGTACAGTGCGCCACTTTTCTTTTTCTCCTCTCCATTTTCCTGTTGCTCCTTTTTTTCTTAATTTATTATAAATCCACTTTTATTATTTTTCTCTTTAAATGCTCAGTTCTATCTTTAAGGCAGTTTTTAAAATAGCAAATTAGGGACTGGAGAAATGGCTCAATGTGATTGGTTCTCTTGTAAGGAACCTGGGTTCAGTTTGAAGCACCTGTGTCGGGTGACTCATAGCATCCTGTAATTCCCACTCAGGGGGTCCCACGAAGCCTCTGCATACACCCACACAGACAGATACACAATAAGAATAAATATTGAAATATAAAACGACAGACTCAGTCTTGGTGTTTTTTCCCCACATTTACCATTAGGGACTTAACCTGTTGTTTAAACCAGTCTGTTTATTGCCAGCATCATTTTTGCCTCATCCTTTTAAGTCTATTGAGCTTTAAGAGTGTAACCCAACTGATAACAAGTCATGTTACCTTTTTATGAAAAAAAGTGTTATTTCAAATCCTCCATTCTTGAAAATATTTCACTTTGTGAAAAGTCCTACTTTATTTTGTTTTTCCTTTTTTGTTGCTTTCTTCTTTCATCTTTTCTTTGTTCCTCCTTATGCATGTTTTATGTTGCTTACTTTTCTAAAAAAATTTTTTATTATTTATTTATTTATTAAAGATTTCTGTCTCTTCCCCGCCACCGCCTCCCATATCCCTCCCTCTCCCCCAATCAACTCCCCCTCTCTCATGAGCCCGAAGAGCAGTCAGGGTTCCCTGCCCTGTGGGGACCTGCCCTGTGGGGAGTCCAAGGACCTCCCACCTCCTTCCAGGTCTAGTGAGGTGAACATCCAAACAGCCTAGGCTCCCACAAAGCCAGTACATGCAGTAGGATCAAAACCCATTGCCATTGTTCTTGACTTCTCAGCAGTCCTCATTGTCCGCTATGTTCAGTGAGTCCGGTTTTATCCCATGCTTTTTCAGACCCAGTCCAGCTGGCCTTGGTGAGTTCCCGATAGAACATCCTCATTGTCTCAGTGTGTGGGTGCACCCCTCATGGCCCTGAGTTCCTTGCTCTTGCTCTCTCTCCTTCTGCTCCTGATTTGGACCTTGGGGTTGTAGTCTGGTGCTCCAATGTGGGTCTCTGTCTCTGTCTCCTTTCATCGCCTGGTGAAGTTTAATATCCAGGAGGATGACTATATGTTGCTTACTTTTAAGACTTTTTTCTTTTTGCACATTTATCAGTGTGATTAATTACACAGTAGTTTAGTTTTCATCATGCTTGGGTTTTATTGATTTTATTATGTTAAATTTATAGCTTCAATTAATCTGTCATATTTGGTGATTCAGCTATTTTCTGCTAAATATTCTCGTTCTGTTTCTTTAGCTATTTGGTAAAATTCTAGGACAGTCCTGGCATTCCAACTAATTTTCTTAATCTTTTCACATGAAAGCCAAGTAAAGTGTTGGAGTATTTTTTCTCCCCCCCCCCATCATATTTTCCTGTGTGCTTCAATTTTGCTAGCTTTTAGTGCCCCATTTTCAAGATCACTAATCTTTTTTCTCTTTTACTAGTAAGTTTGGGTTTTAAGTTCATCCTGTGGCTTTCTCTTCAACTCTACAAATATTAGGTCTTTCTTTGGGGGCTTTTTTTCAAGGTTAGAACTTTATATTGAGTTTACTTTTAGACATTATTTTAAAGACCTCAAGCAGTTATTTGATTCTGCTGGTCATTTTAGGTCTTTTCCTCCTTAACTGGGTTTCCTTAGTAACAGACGAATCTGCCTTTTTACATTGTGAGCATAGGCTGAGCTCAAATGTTACACATTGTCATTGTTTTGGTGATTAATTCCCTCTTATTCTCACTTACTCCTCATGGGAGAGATACAGTTTATAAAAAATTAGTATCTTGTAAATTATATTTATGGTTCAGTATATTTCAGTCACCTGAAACATCCCACAGCTGACAGCTGAGGGAAAAGTCAGTTCTCTTGTAACTAATCAGATTTCCTCCTAATTTGAGCAGTGAAGCAAGTAACCTTCCTGACAGTGTCACTTGTTAGAGTTAGTCCTTGTTCCTGTCTGCTGATTTACCAGCTCATTCTAACCTTTGAAAACAGTACATGTTAATGTTCACAGGATAATTCTAGGACCTTCCATTTTGCAAAGAACAGTTTTCCATGAACTTACTGGAGGCTAAAATGGAAAGCATGTCACCTCAGCAATTTCTTATTCAAGAGGTTCACTTGAAGTCTCTGAAAAGGCCTTTTGTGCAATAAAATGTCTGAGTACTTTACACTGTGTGTGTGTGTGTGTGTGTGTGTGTGTGAGAGAGAGAGAGAGAGAGAGAGAGAGAGAGGAGAGAGATTGAGAGAAATATTAGGAATTTTCTGGAGCTTACACCCTTTAGTTTTGTAGATTTTGAAGTATTTCTGATAAATGTTTCCAGATTGACAGGTTATATGACTGGAAGAAGAGCCCTGATTCAGATGTGGCTGCTACTTTAAAAAAGCAGAAAAAGAATACAAAGGATGAATTTGAGGAGCGTGCAAAGGCTATTATTGTAGAGTTTGCACAGCAGGTAGGAGAATTTCTTTCTGAAGAACCTATCAGAATGTTTGTTTCTTTTGTTGTCTATTTAGTGAAGTCGCCATTTTCATTAATTCAGATCTGTTCTCCTATGAGTTGGGTATTTTTGTTGTTGTTGTTGTTTTCATTTTGGTATTTTGTTGTTATTGCTGTTTCTCCTGAGGATTTTGCTGTTTCCGGGATGATACAAAACTCGAGAGTTCCTGACTTTCCTCTCCTCGGCCTTCTTGTATAACTGAGTAGTGTGTGTGTAATTCTGTGCTTGCTTCCTTTTTAACATTACAAATTGGTAAACTGCACTGACTTAGAAGCTACTTTTTTCTTTTCCTCTGAACATCTATATGATTATTTCTAGATTGTGTTTGTTCAGAGGTTTTTTTGTTTTGTTTTTAGTGCTGGGCATGGAAGACAGGGTCTTGTACATCCTTAGTTAAGCACTTTACCACTGACCTACAGTGCCTCAGTTGTCTAGGTCTTTGTGGAGTTTCAGAATATCAGTCATTTGTTCATCTCCCTTCTCTTTAGCCATCCTCTTCTACATGCCTCTACTCACCCAGTGTTTTTGGACTGATTTTTGCTTCTAGGGTTTAAATGCTGCTTTGTTTTATGAGAATAAAGATCCCCGTACTTTTGTGTCCTTGGTACCTACCTCTGCACATACTGGTGATGGCATGGGAAGTCTTATCTACCTTCTTGTGGAATTAACTCAAACCATGCTGAGCAAGAGGCTTGCACACTGTGAAGAGCTGAGAGCACAAGTCATGGAGGTACTCAATTATCAGGCTTCCTTTCCTGCCCTTCTCCCTTTTAATAGTTCCTTGAGTAATGGATATGTGCTGCTTATCATATGATTTGTTTCCTTTCAAAACATGTCTGTTAGGTCAAAGCTCTCCCAGGAATGGGGACCACAATAGATGTTATATTGATCAATGGACGGTTGAATGAAGGGGATACAATCATTGTCCCTGGAGTAGAAGGGCCCATTGTCACTCAGATTCGAGGCCTCCTTTTACCTCCTCCTATGAAGGAACTACGTGTGAAGGTAAGCCAAAATGGTAAGCATTGGCAGGGGACTTCACAATGTTTGTTTATATTGACACCATTCGCTTTGAATTGAAGGCTGCTTGGCTTAATACACAGTACACATTTGTCCCTGTCCTTGTTTTATTGCAGAAGTATGCAGAGGTGACAGGATCCATTTATTAGATTCACTTAAGGATGGACAGCCTGGATTGCTGCATGAGTAGTACTGGATAACCAAATTTTAGGGGATGACCAAATCAAAGAGCAGTGTTGGAATCCAGAAGCTCTGCATGCTTTTTCCTGATTGTAGTCTTTGCCTTTTCACTAATAGTTAACCATAGCAGTGTTTTTCTGATAGTAAACCACAGCCTTGATTTTCTTTGTAGTATCAGTTTCTGGGCATGTCTTGCTAAAAATGTATCTATGCATAGTGTAAAAGTGGAGACATTCTTGATGCTTGCTGTTACACCTGGCCCTTCTGAACTGAAAAACAATTTCAGATTAATATTCCACTGTGACTTTGTTTTGCTGTCCATTGTTCTGGGCATGGAATGTATATGCTTCCGTGCTGTACCATGGACTTCCTTTTTGCACCTTCTGTTGAACTTGTGTTCATTTTCCCAGGGTGTGTGGGACCCAGCTCACTGCTGCCTGAGCAGGAGTTACAAGTCACACTTGCATTGCAGCTCTTCACTCTTTCATACCTCTGCCTGCTTTGTGACACCATCACTTTTAAAACTGTCAATAGTTGGATTACATTTACCTGTCAGTATTAGCCACTGCTTTGTGTGTATTAGCTGTTTATCCCTCTACTTTCATTGTCCTGTTTTTCACAGATTTTACAGTTCAGATTGGTTGTCTGTTTTTACTTTCTATATGTAGCATTATCGTCTGACTTGTCTTGAGTTTATCATTTGTACAAGAAACACAACATAATCAGAGCCTGAGAACACTTTTCTCTTTCCAAGGTTACAAAATATAGTAGTGCTGCCACCATTCAGATTATTCAATAAAAGCTATTTTTGTCTGTAGAACCAGTATGAAAAGCATAAAGAAGTGGAAGCAGCTCAAGGAGTGAAGATTCTTGGGAAAGACCTTGAGAAAACACTTGCTGGTTTACCTCTCCTCGTGGCTTATAAAGACGATGAAATCCCAGTTTTGAAAGTGAGTTCATTAATTATGATTTTTTTTCCTTCCAATGCTATTTACCCAGTTTCCCTCCCAGTGTCCTAGACTAACTTTGAATTCATGATCTTCCTGCTTCAGCTTTACATCTTTTTTATTCGCTATATTTTAGTTAAAATATAATTAAACAACTTTTTCCTTCATTTCCTCCAGCTCCTCCCGTATTCATCCCTCCTTTCCCCTCCTATATAGTTCTTTATTTTCTCTGAAATTGATGGCCTGTTTTGTTTCACATACACGCACACACACTTGAATTCACTTAATGTTGCATGTGTGTGTGTGATTTCAGGTGTGATCACTTTGTATTGCATGACCAATTTGGGATTTGTCTCTGGAAGAGTAATTCTCCATTTTTCAACAGTTATTAGTCTGTAGTTCACTGTCATACCCCTATTATTGCCCCCTTTCTTGTTATCGAGTCTATTGGTATTGGATTTGTGATTGTTTGAGTCTTTAGGCAGCCATTCTGTTGAGGTATCATGGCTGTACCTTCCCTATTATGTATAGGAGACACAGTCTCACAGCACACTGCTTCATCCTTCTGATCCTTGAGCCTTTCCATCCCCTCTTCCATGATGTTCCCAGAGCTTGGGTACAAAAGTTATGTATCTGTTGAGCTGGGCTGTCCATGGTCCAGTGATCTTTGAATTATGACTGTGTCTTTCTAATGGTTTGTCTGCTATAAAGAGAAGCTTCTTTAATGTGGGGTGAGAGCTATACTTTGAATATATGGATAACTTCTAGAATGCTGTTAGGAATCATGTTGATCTAGTATAAGGTCCATGTCCTCACTAGCACTAGGGAGTTGGCTAGGTTTCTAGTATAAGGCATGCGTTCCCTACTGGTGAGTGAGCCTTAAGTCCACCTGACAGCTTTTGCTTACCACCAAATAATGAATGTCACTATTGTAAACCTTTAGGGACATCTTGTTATGTTGCTCATTGTAGTGGCTCATAGGCATCAATGCTGGACAGGACTTCCATTTGCTTCAAATCCCCCCACGCCTTTGCATTGTACCTTCTGGTACAATGGAAGCTAGAACTCAGGGAGGCTTTCTAACCAGATCCAGTTAGACTCTTTCCATGTCCTGTGTCTTAAGTATGTGGTACCTTCTGCAATAAGGGCTTACCTTCAACGTCTGGGAGACAACCAAGGGCAAGAAACGACAGCCTGTATTGTTTGGGAAGTCCCTGTACTATCTTGACCAACTCATGCCTGAGACTAGAGTTCGTGATAGTCTGTTGCTCTCGTGGGGAGCATTGTCAGCCCATGGGGCATAATTTCATCTGTGTGCACATATATACATATTCATATGGCTTTATTGTTTAGGTCCTGTTTAGGCAATCATACTGTTGAGGTATCCTAAGTATAACTTCTGTGTTATATTGTTATCATGAGCATGACCGGATTCTACCACTAAAAGTGGCCTACAGGCTTGTATGAGTGATAGTTTATTGATTAAAAGTACTTTACTCTTTCTTGCAGAGGAACTAGTTTTGATTTCTAGCACCCAAGTAATTGCTCACAAGCATCTATAACTCTAGTTTCAGGATATCTGACATCTCTTTTGACGTTGATGAGCAGTAGGCATGCATGTGATGTACATGCACGCAGGCAAAGCATTCACACTCATTAAATCTAATTTTTAAAAAAAGATACATATGATTGTATGTACTTACATAATTTACTTACATAAAATACTTACATAATTTTAGGTTAATATAAAATATTCCTTAAGATTTATCAGTTATCCTCCTGCTCTTTCTGTATTGACCTCCCCCATCTCTAATTACAGCCTTTTCTTCATATTACCCATATCCTGCTGTTTTCCGTACTTCTTGAGTTTTTTTGTGTGATATGTTAGGGATGCTCACTAAAATGGGTACCTTGTAAAGCATAGCTACTGTTCTTTTTCACAAACTTTTTTGCAAATTGTTTATAATCATATGAAGTTGCATACATTTATATGCCTGATTCTAAACGTGCATTTTATCCTAATTAAAAAAAATAAGGCAACGACTGGTGGTGCTCAGTTGTTAGCATGCTTGCACACAGGAAGGCCTGGGTTTGAGCTCAGCTCTGCATGAAAACTAGCAGAGTGGTGCATGAATGAACCTGGCAGGTAGAGGAGGTTAGGTCAGAAGCTCATGGCTGTTATTGTTTGCACCAGTATTTCAAGGTGACTTCATAACCCTATTTCAAAAATGGGTGTGTGTGAGGGGGGGTGGGGGACGACACCAAAGTCCTTTAAAAATAAAATGTCCTAAGGAGGTGGTTGAGTAGTTAGGAGCATATTGATTGGATCTGAGAACCTACCTGGAAGCTCTAGGGGATCCACTGCCTCTGGCCGTAAAGTGAAACAGCACTTACGTGTATGTATCCACATATAAGCATACAAATACATTTTTTTTCTTTTTTAAAGCCAGATGTTGCCTTTTGTTGTTGTTGTTTGTTTCATTTTTTTTTTTTTCGTTAACAAGTCTTGCTGTGTAGCTCAGGCTGGCCTCAAACTCAATGTTGTTTAAGCTGGTCTTGAACTTGAGATTTTTTTTGCTTCAGTCTTCTACGTGCTAGGGATGTGCTACTGGCTGTTTTTAATTTAGGTACTGTAGTACATGGATCTTAAAGGGAATCTTCATTTCATACCAGTAGTCATTTTAAAGCCTGTTTGTCTTTGGAAAGATCAGTTGGCCCATATCCAATGAAAAGCAGTCTGTAGTCATAGCTTAATTGCTTGCCAAAAAGAATATAGCAACTAGATGCTAGGGACACAGTCATGTAGGCCTCCTTTAATATTTAGGTAGAATCAGGTCACAGCATAAGATAATACACCAGGCCTGAATGTGGAGTGGATATGTCTTTAGTGAAGTAATGAGTTAGATTTCACAGCTGAAACAATTGAACTTTGGGGCTGCCTCTCATCTGTGTGGTCCACAAAAAGGATGACACTCTACCCAGTCATTTGCGCTTTTTATAAGTGCTGTTGAGATTTAACATACTTCAGGCAGAAAGATGAAATGAGTTAGGTTAAGACCATATAGTCTTTTTTTCCTATAACAGACTGTCGTGCCTTAATTCCATGTCTTCAGATGAGTCTTTAACCAGAGGAAAACTGGTTAGGCTGCTGAAGATTGAGATATAATTTGTCATGTTTGATTTCTTTTCAAGGATGAATTGATCCATGAGTTAAAGCAGACACTAAATGCTATCAAATTAGAAGAAAAAGGAGTTTATGTCCAGGCTTCTACACTGGGCTCTTTGGAAGCTCTTCTTGAATTTCTGAAAACATCAGAGGTGCCAGTAAGTAACTACCCAGCTTTCTAAGCATATGGTAGTCATGACGTTTTGTTCCATTACCTGCTACATGCAGATAAACCCGAAAACTCTCCTTTTACAGTATGCAGGAATTAACATTGGCCCAGTCCATAAAAAAGACGTTATGAAGGCTTCAGTCATGTTGGAACATGATCCGCAGTAAGTATTCTTTGCTTCTGATCATCTTCAGAGTGTTTGGTGTGACTCACTAATTCTCATTCAGTGATCTTTAATGTTTCCATGTTTCAGGTATGCAGTGATTTTGGCCTTTGATGTAAGAATTGAACGGGATGCACAAGAGATGGCTGATAGTTTGGGAGTTAGAATCTTTAGTGCAGAAATTATTTATCATTTATTTGATGCCTTTACAAAATACAGACAAGACTACAAGAAACAGAAACAGGAAGAATTCAAGTAAGTTAGTGTTTTTGTTTACTTCGAATCTTTGGTAATGCAGCTGGTGGAGAAGTTCCAAATATTGGCAAGAAATGCAGACAAGAAAAGAATGGCATTTATTAATGTCTCAGATGCTGCATCCCAAAGTGGTGTGTTATAGTCCGGGGCAAATATTCCTCTGTGTATTTTCAGATCTTCTCTGGGGCCTTTCAGTTTGTTAATTTTCAGTTTGGTGGGCTTAGGTATCCTCTGTGTGAAATGGAAAATAACCCAAAAGATTCTAAGGGAGACAAAGCCATGACTCCACAGACCTTCCAGGTTCATTGTATCCATGCTTCTTGAATACAGGGCCAGAGTTCGGCTTCCTAGTCCTGGGCCTTTGAGGGTATCTGTAATTGACAGAGGCAATCGATCTGGAAGTGTACAAGTAGAGATGAGTGCTGTAAAGCAGATTCACAGAATGGGCTGTGATTGGGGACGGCATCTCCTCATGGCCTCTAGTAACAGTCAGAAACAGAACAAGTAGTCAGGAGTGTGGTCTGTGCAGGCAGAACAACACTTAAGACAACCAAGCCATACTGGCAAAGTATACTTCAGAGAATGTGGCAATTAGCAAGTTAGAGAAGGAACAGGGTTCGCAAGTTACAGGAGTAATCTCGTAGGTCATGGGAAAGATTGAACTTTGTTTTTAAAATTTAACTATTGCCAAATTGTGTAGTCATGATCACATTGCGGGGCTACTTTAGCTACATGGATTTTGGTGGTTAAGGAGTCAGTGGCAGTTGCCTTGTGTGTAGGGGGACGCTTCCACTGTCTAGGAAAGAGAATACCAGAGTAACCCAGGGACAGTAGCCCAGGACTGAAACTGGCTGAATGTGCTTCCAGCATATGATTGACAAGGACAGTCACCTCATGGCAGCTTTTTGGAAAACTTGGGGAATATGAGGGAGAAAATCATACAGATGGATGACTATACCCCTTTCTAAAGTAGACATTGTTTTAACAAACGCATCAGTAAGGTCTGCCCGTGTTCTAAACTCCAGAATATGACTGGCAAAAACATTCATCCTCTGGGGCCAGGCTCCATCCTTGATGTAGCTTTGAGAGAATGAGAACATAGGCTTTTCTCAACAGCCTTTGCAGAAAGTGCATTCATATAACTTCACGTTCATTATATTTGCTTTCTGTTTAATAATTTTGAGCTTGAGATATTTTGCTTTCTTTTTACTTTCAGGCACATAGCAGTATTTCCCTGCAAGATGAAAATCCTCCCTCAGTACATTTTCAATTCTCGAGACCCAATAGTAATAGGAGTCACTGTGGAGGCTGGCCAAGTGAAACAAGGAACACCTATGTGCGTTCCAAGCAAAAATGTAAGTTCCAGGCCTATATCAGCGTTCTTAACATAGAAAAAAAAAATATAATGGAACAAAATTGTCCATTAAAAGTGTCCAATCTTAAACTGTTGATTCTGAGCCCTGGTTTCTCAGTGTCTTCCCCTAGGTAGCTTGTCTATTGTAATGCCTTATTTGCAATCGTCATTCATCCTCTCGTGTGCTTGCTCCATTCCTGTTGGAGTCACAGTTCAGAGTACGCCTGCTTTGTGAAGAGTCCATCCAGCTCAAATGTGTTGTAGATTGTACTTACTTGGATTTATCTGTTCCCTCCTCATTACATAGACTTACTGAAAAGGAACCTACAAGGGGGCACTTGCACTATGCAGGTCCTGTAAACATTACTTCTTGGTGACTTTTGCCCCAGTGAATATTGTTATAGTATCCATTACATATATCTTTGAATTATGTAAAAAATTACAAACTTGTGTTCTCCTTCCACTCCTTGGTTTTGCAGAGTTCTCACTGGCCTTGAAAGGATGTCATAGTACTCATTATGCTAATGCTTAGCGCCCAGTCTGGTCAATGGGTACTGGTCGTGGTGTTACTTGATACACAGCCTTTGAAGTTTTCATTTTGGGATAGTGACATGTGGCTCTGTAAATCAAACGCTTTTTCACTTAAGATGCTCCCCCTCCCTATCCCTTGTCCACAAAGCAGCCAAATCTTCCACACCTTTTTTTGTTGGTTCAAAGATTTTCCAGCTGCACAACCACCTTTCTGAGTTTATAGCAGGACCACAAAATGACACCAGATGTTTTTGCCATCTCATGAGGTCTTGCTAAGTTCTACTGTGGAGACTGTAGAGTTTAGCTGTCATGAGGCCTATGGAGATCTTCAATCTGACCTAACATTGATCTTTGTTTTTGTAGTTCGTTGACATTGGGATAGTAACAAGTATTGAAATAAACCACAAGCAAGTGGATGTTGCAAAAAAAGGACAAGAGGTCTGTGTCAAAATAGAACCCATCCCTGGGGAATCTCCCAAAATGTTTGGGAGACATTTCGAAGCTACTGACATTCTTGTGAGCAAGGTAAGTATTTTAGCCTTATCTTCACACTGAAATTTTATGGTTTTGGGAACATCAGGTGGTACTTCTGATAAGAGGGTAGTGCAACTGACAATCCATGGACCCCAGATCCTCAGCTCACAGATGTGGGTTTGGCCCCTGAAGCAGACTGGAAAGCACTACATCTCTTTGCTTAATCACATCTAGGACCACTGGCTTTCATTGGCATACTTTACTTACCTTTGGCTCACCATGTTTGTGCCTGGGCTATTGCAGATCAGCCGGCAGTCCATCGATGCACTCAAAGACTGGTTCAGAGACGAAATGCAGAAGAGTGACTGGCAGCTTATTGTGGAGCTGAAGAAAGTATTTGAAATCATCTAATTTTCCCACATGGGACAGAATTTGGAGTAAATGTAATATTATGCTGTGATATTACCAACAGAACAGACTCTTGGACGCTGATGGACTTAGGTGTATAAAGATGTTTTCCATGAGAAACCAAGCAACTTACACTGGTTTGACAGTGGTCAGTTCCCCACCCCACAGTCCAGCGTGCCTGCACTCACCTCCCTCAAGACTTGGCTGCTGTTTTAAAGTTTGCCCTTCCTCAAATTTGGATTTTTATTACAAATCTAAATCTTTCAATTTTATACTGATTAAATCAGTCCTGCAGTATTTGATTAACCAAGTTTCTACAGATTTTGTGATTCTTGGAACCTTTTTGATGTAAGAAATATCTTTATTCTCTCTACAGTGACACCCCTCTCTCCAGTCGTTTTCTCCTATATGCCCGTAGGGATTTTTCTAAAAAGATTTAGGCAGTCTGCTGTTCTCTTATCTGCTTTGTGTGCAGCCATGGAGTAAAGGATAGCTGACTGCTTTTTTCTGCCTGTACTGGTCATCAGAGGTCACTGTAATCATCACAATTCCCAACTGCCAATAAAGGCAGTAAGCTCTGCTAGGCTTCCATGTTAGTGTAGCTTTCACTCTCAGCACCCAATAAATGCCCTAGGAGGGCACTTTTGTAGGTTAGTTTTGGTCTGTTTTATTTAGTACACATTCCACTGTCTTTTTCTGTTAAAAAGTGGCAGTAAGTTACTGGAGGTCAGTGCTTCAGCACTGTTAGATCTCATGACTATACCTAGATGTGGTTATTCTTGGGGCATGGCTCGGGAGAGGGTACCAAATGAGCCTTCTGTTAAGTGTCATAAAATACAAATATAACGAGAGAGGGAGAAAAGAGGGAGGTTATGTATGTGAAAAATTTATTTTAGGTATTGAATTCAACACTTCCTAGGGACATAAAGTTAATATCTGGACTTGTGTCCATGGAGATCGGGAATACATCCCAGGCCAAGATTTATTTTGCACACAGCCTGCAGCCAGGTGGCCTGGAGATTCAGTCTTTTAAGTATAACAAATTGTTGCTGGTTCCCAGAGTTGATTTTTTTTTTTAAAGATTCACAAAAAAAAGCCTGTACAAAATATACATACAGTTCTTTATTAAACAACTGTAAACACTTCACTGTAAAAATCCATAAAATTTTATAAACAAACGTTTTGTAAATAGAATCTATGCTACAAGTAAAAGAATTTAACACAATTATTTACATGCAATACTGACAAATTTGGCACTTTCTGAAAAGAAATGTACAAAACACTTGCTTAAAAAGAAATTTAAAATTATAAAAAACTCAGAGCATCACTATCATGCACTTTGCAAATACCTCACGTCATCACTGCTGGTACAGCTAGCAGAGAGCACCAGGCTCTCCGGAACATTTAGGTAACCTTCAGTGTGCTTCCATAAGTCTGTTGTAAAACCACCTGAACATTGTCAAGAATAAAGTCTAACGCCATGTTCCAAACTGACTCCACCGACTGCTGCATCAGCCTAGAGGGGAGAAGACAACTATCATTAAAAAGAAAAAACTTCAATACACATTTTCTTTTCCTCCAAACCTAGCTTCATGCTTGGCTTTCTTTTTAATGTATTTTAAATTTTGGACTAGCCAGTGTGGCTCACTCCTATAATCTCAGCACTAACAAAGACTGAGGTAGGAGAGCTAGGTACGGCACTCATGTTCAACTTGTGCACTGAATAACCTTGGGAGTGATTACACTTTTAAGTTACTAAGCTATCAACATATAGCATTTTTCCAAGATTAATTCAGGAAGCTCAACTTGCTGTAGACCCTCAAACAGCTTTTTAGTTAAAATTACCTTTTCATGTATTTTATAACTAGATCTAATTTTTCCAAATCTTTTTCCTCTATAAGGTCAGTACAGTATTTCACAACTTGCAGGATATCTTCTTCCATTGGATCTAGGAAAGAGGAAAACCTCAAATAAGGACTTCAATGTATTTTTAGTGAAAATCAGAAATCTGTAGTTAACTGTAACCCCCTCTTCACCACACACACAATTTCAAAGCAAGTCTTACAACTTTGGTTCATGTTCTTGAATCATGAAACTACTACCAGCTACTAGATGGGCCACACCAACCTGAGATAGTAGTTATCCATTCTTTGAGCAAGGTCTTCACATCACCGAACTCAACAGCTCCAGCTAAGTTGGGTGCTGCAGGTCTAACACAGTTGGTCTGGTTGGGCTGCAAATTAGATGGGTTTTGCACACCAGAAGTAGAAACTAAGAATTCTTCCTGTTGAAAGAAAAAAAATGCCGTATTCAGACAGTGTCAACTACATTAAAATCTAATAAAAGTTAGTCTTTAGTTTTTCCAGTTACCATGGGTTTCTCGGCAGCCATTCCTTCATGTTTTAGAAAACCATCCATTAACTTCTGGGGGCTCCCACAGGCCCCTGGCAGAGATTTTACAGGACTGCTAAGCAGCTTATTTTTCAAAGGACTCTGAATCTTTCTGGGAGAAGGACTGGGGTTCTTCTTCTTGTTTCGCTTGTCTTTCCCTGATGGTGGCTTTAGCTGAAGTAAAGGATTCTTCGGCACTAAAAAAAAAAGTATGAGATTCTCATAAGGAATATAGATAATACCATGGGGTTCTCCATCCTTCCAATACACCCTACTACCAAGAGGCCAGGAATGTAGGAACTTAAGGCTAGGCCCTGCGATTCCTTCCAGTTGTACAACTTAGTCTTCAGGACCAATCCACTGCACATACCTGAGGTCAGGGTACTAAGAAAAATTCAACACGTACTCAGGCTTAAATGTTCAGGGATTCATATCCGGAAGTTGAGATTTCATGCTTTCAAACTACACTGTTTCAAATAATTAGTCTCAAAGTACAACTAGCTTGACTTGTATCCCAAATATGTCCATCCGATTCTCTAGGATAAAGTTAGAACTTACATGATGATACCATCGCTCTAGTCTTATGACTTATCAAGTGTCTTACCAGGCGTAATTGCTGTCTGTTGATGAGTGGTGTCCTCTCCCTGCCTTTGTATTTGATCATATGCTGCTTTCAGCTCTTTTTGAAGCTCAGCTGGAAGAGCAGCAAAGACATCAGGGTCCACCTGGAAAGAAAGATGACTCAAGTTAATTCTGGATGGTAGCTAGACTGTTCAGAAATCACTCTTAATAGAAGAGCGTAGAAAATGAGGAAAAGTTTATGTGCTAACTTATCAGAACTCAGCCTGTGTTACTCTCCTTTATGCATCTCTACCCTATTCATGTGATCTATTGATCTTCATGGGTCAGTCAATAAAGGAGAGAAAGAATGTATTTGTTTCTTCCAGATACTTTAGGCAACTATATACCATGCCATACCACCAACTTCTCTCGTGCTAACTTGCCTACTTTAGAAAAGGGTCAAGTGGCCACCACTGTTGAAGATGTACGTACAGTGCAAGCTTCCCAGGAATCACACAGATAAAGAGAAGAAAGTAAAAACTGAGCTAAAGATAGGTGAGAAAGCTATGATAGAGGGTCTCTAACATTAATTTACTTGAGAAAATGCTGGAAGGGCTATGACGTTGATTCCGGTGTTACTATTAGATTCTTGAGACTCTGGTATTTGTAACAGAACTGTGCCAACAGGATGTGGCAACACTCCTGAACTGCAACCATTTACTGGTTCTTTCTTCTTAGTACTGCGTGGCTCTCCTTGTTGAGCAGCATAAACTTGTTTTATTTGTTCCCGGAGATCAGGTGGTAGTGCTTCTAAAACAGACTGATCAATCTGTAAAATACCAAATAAGAACCTGATGTGCAGAAATGAAATGAAATTTGAGAAACAAAGAAAGTGAAGACCATCAGCCTTCAAAAAGCTAGCCCCTGCCTAGGCTATCTTCACAGACACCACTGCTGAAGCCTGAGGTGAAACAGAGCCTGAAACTGAGTGTACTTTAGAAGCTGGTAGCACACGCAAGGAAGTCCACATATACTCACAGAATACCTTGTGGTGAGAGCTTACCCATGGAAAGGGAACCCCCCCCCCAAAAAAAAAACTTTTCAGCAAGGATATTTCCCCAAATAGAAGTAATTATACTTAAAGCAGTAAGATGGAAAAGTGTTTATAGCAAAATCCCTTGCTCTTTTGGCCAGTCCTTCCTTTCTTGTCACTATCAAGGGATCTAATGCAAGCATGAGAGCTGCACCTTTCACTAGACTCAGAGGCAATATTTGTATCTGTCTCCTTCTCTATGTGAACAGAAGCAGAAAAGGTAGTAGGATACCCGTGACAAAGCACAAGGCAGGACTCAGTAGCAGACAAGGGCACCTGCAGCAATGGGAGGGGAATGACAGAACAGTATAGCAACACACGTAGATGACTGTATGCCAACCTACAAAATAAAGAATACCGTTTCTAAACATACCTGGGATGGCGATGGAACCTCTATACTCAGATTAAGTCTCGACTGTCCACTGACAGGAGAATGCAGACCATTCCATTTCCTTGAACACTCGCCTCTGTTAGTGTCAGTACTGACAGTGGCTGCCAGATGTGTAGATAAGGGTGACAACAAAGTACAAGCTCTAGAAGCAGAAGATACTTCCAGATCCACAGCAGCCAGAAATACTACAATTTTAGGAAGAAAAATAAAAATTAAATACGCTCTTTAGCCCTCTCACATCACTAAATTCTTTGTTCCTTGCAAACAGTTATAGAATAGATTCATAGTTTTTTGTTTTGTTTTTAAAGTAAAATCACATTCTAAAGAAGGCAGAGACCTATGCTGATTTAAAATGAGACTACTTACTCCTAAAGGAGTTTGGGGGGGGGGGGGATGAGCAGCTGCACATTAATGGCTACCCACCTTCCTTATGTTCCTCTTCTGTGGACTTCTTAGCTTTCTGAACTTGGAAGAGATCATGGACAGAATGTGATAGACCAGGGAAGAGGCTTGATTGAACTGATGGGCGACTTGAACATGTGGAAGAATTTGGATTAGTAGGGACCAACTGATTCACTTGAATACCAACCTAGAAAGAAAAGAAATATTTTGTAAAAATCCAACTAAGCAAAATTCTCCGTTAATCAGTAATGCCATCTAGATCCTGTTTCTAGAATAAAGGAGTAGATGAAACTATGCAAACAGCTTATTCGTGAGTCACCCCACAAACGACCGGAGGGTGAGTGACTTAGCAGCTTTCCTTACCTGAGAGTATCTGATTCTACCCTACATGGAAAGATCCCACAAGTGGATTTCAGTATTCCATGAGTTTTTTGGTATTTGAGGGGAGAGGTTGGTTTTTTGGTATTTGAGGGGAGAGGTTGGTATAGTGTGAAGTGGAGAGCACAGAACAACCTGGGCTTGGGGACAAAGTGCCTTTATCTGCTGAGGTATTTCGGCAGCCCCAGCTGGGATTTTAAATAGGATCTGTCTACAGCTGGTAGACATGCACTTACTTAGCACAATCAGGGCATGAGGTTCAGTCTCTCCCTACAGTAATAACTTTGTAAAGCTGGGGCAGTAGCTCAGAGATAAGGGTGCTTGCTCATTGCTAGGGATGGAGAGGTTAGGAGGGAAGAAAAAAATACAGGATTTGAATAATACTCAAACTTAAAATGACCAGGCTTGATGGGAAGTTCTGTCTCCCTTCTTGGACGGCACATAAGAAGCTAAAGACCTGCACACATGCTTGCACTGCACCATAACCAAGCTCAGGTGAAGTTCAGGCTTTACGCTACAGGAAAAAAGCTTAAGTGATACTCACCCCTCTCATATCCGATATATTTAGCTTCATCGTATGAAACATGTTGAGAGTAGCCTTTCCAATTACTTTTGCACTATCTGTTGCCTGGTCCAGAGTTACAGTCCTGTAAGTATTAGAATTACTTTCCTAAGCAAATAAACGTACATTCCATATACAGTCAGTGAAATGTTATAGAAACACTGCCAAGAATTAGTAGGTTTATAAAAATGATAGCCCTTGGCCAGGTGATGGTGGCACACGCCTTTAATCCCAGCACTCGGGAGGCAGGGGCAGGCGGATCTCTGTGAGTTTGAGACCAGCCTGGTCCACAATAGCTAGTTCCAGGACAGGCTCAAAAACCACAGAGAAACCCTGTCTCGAAAAAACAAAAACAAAAAAAAAGATCACCCTTATGATAAGCCAGTAACACCACCCACAAGCATAGAAAACATTATATAGAACAGATACTGAAAACAAGACATGGAGACATGATCAACCAAAATTTGATTTAGGAAAAAAATTTTAGATAATGTACATTAATATAAAGTATTGTAATTAAACTTCATGGTAAGTAGCCAGAATAGTTGGATTCCAAGCAAAATTTACTTTAAAAAATTAAACTAAGGCACAAGTAATATTCACAGGAGAAATTAATAAGCTGTTTTGCTTTTAAAGACCTTGGGGGGGAGGGCTGAAGAAATGGCTCAGTGGTTAAGAGCACTTGCTTTTATAAAGGACTTAGAGTTCAGTTCCCATCACCTAGATTAGTCAATTCAGTGACCTCAAACTCCAGTCTCGGTGAACCTGACACCCTCTTCTGTCACAGCACCTGTATGCATATACACACATATACAAAATTTTTAAAAAGATGTATTCGTAACTACTGAACCATCTCTCAAACCATTATATTTAAAGGAAAGCCACTGAATATTTTCAACATTTAAATATCTTCTACTTTTCTCTCAGAGCTTTTTATAAATGTGTAAAAAGTATGTAGCTCTTATGTGAAATACTGTTAGCGCTTATAAAGAAAATATATGTAACTACTACATCAAACACTGTTATAGCCTGGCTTATAAGCCATAGAATGGAAAACTCTAGATCTGTAAGGAACCTTGAAGGACCTGTTATGTGGTAGCAATGGTTTTAAGTCATCCTAATATCTTTAATGCCATTGGGGATTCTTTTGCATGAGCACACATCACTCCCAGTTCCTCCAGAAACACTGTAAACTGGACCTGTTATTGCATCCCTCTTGCCTGCCCCCAAAAACCAATGCTTAAGAACCAATTTCAGACAGACATGTTCCATTATCATTGCATTTACTTTCCATGTGAAATACATATACATTATATTTAAACATTTTATATATTAAGTTGTTTGACTTTGCCTGTTTCCACAGTATATGTGGAAATTTGAGATTTTACAAGATCACAATACAATAAGCAACTTATGTTTAGTATGAGCTGATCTTTACTGAAAACCTTTACTGTAATACATAATAATGCAACCCTTAAATACGGTTTCATTGTTAAAGATTTTACCACTTGGTTTGTCAGATGAACTGCAGTATGTTGAATAGAAGATCCACTCTAAAAAGTGATTTCATGTTGGTCATAGACCTCATATGAACTCTTAACACCATGACTTCTGATGTGTGTCTTAATGCTAAAGAAAAGTTTTCCACAAGTTTTTAGAGAGAATGCTCATTTCACATAGAGATGCTAGTTTCTCTGAATGATTTACTCATGGAAATTTGGGATATTTGCAATCTTTCACAAACTACATCAGTCCCTCCTTGGCTCACTAATGGGCAGCCCTTTCCTACCAACACTCAAGTTAACAGCATGGAGACTCTAAAAGAAGTCACAGGCTGCCAGCTGGCTGGATTCAAGTGTGGTTCTGGTCTGTTAAGTCATGCTGGAAACTTGACACTCAGTATGATGACAGTGATTTAGAGGACCTAAAGAGACAAGGACAGGAGCTGATTGAATCATTGCTCTAGGAAATAAATGATGTTGTCATGAACACTTTGTTGAGAAGGTTGTTATACAGAGCAAACCTCGCCCTTGAGACCTGTCTAGCTTCCTGTCTCTCATTGTGACTGTTGTGTGGCCTATATTCCAGCCACTGTGATGCCATTGGCCAACAGAGTTCAAAATAGTGCCAGCCTCTTGAATCGCCAAAAACGGAACTAAATCTTTTCTTTAAAAAGTACCCATCCCTCAGTCTTTAGTATTTTGCAATAGAAAGTGACCATGGGCTGGCCTCAGGCTCTACAGTATATTTAACAACATCAGGATTGGTAAGTTTAAAACTAATTTTATTTTACTGACATACTTTGCACAGAATATAACTACCAACTTTTTTTTTTTTAAGAAAAGAAAAAGGTTACCTGGCAATGTTATCACAAATTCCATGGCCTCCAAATTTTGCAGTCTCTACAGGGGCCCCTGGCTTCCGTACCATGATTTTCAAAGTAAGACGTTTGCCCTTCATGCCAGCAGCTTCAAGTCGTCTTTGAATTTCTTCTGAAAGACTCAGAAGGAAAGCTTCTGCTTCTTTTGGCTACCCAAAGACAAAGGGGAAAAAAGCCACTTCCATATTATTTTACTTAACCCAATAGTTCTTCTCAATTATCTTAGCTCTGAATCTTAAATCTTATTTCCCTATTGTATTTGTTTAAAAGAAACACTTTGTATACACCTTGAAATGTGTGTTAATATAAATGCTCATGTTTTCAATGTATGGAGTACTCCTAAGGCAGTTCCTTTCTTGCTTTTTTTTTTTTATATTATTACTGACCTCTTGCATTTCTTAAATTCCCTGATAAAATGTGAAATCCAACACTATGTCAGATTTCTAAATGATAGTTCACAAGACCCAGTGCTTGTCAGATTTCAAATCTTGATATGCAGTGTTTACAGAGCTGAATTCCAGAGACATACCTAAATCCAAATATGTATTCTTAAGGAAAGCAAACCAGTCTATCTGTACTACCACCATCTACACAGTGGTTCTCAACCTGTGGGGTCACGACCCCTTTGAGAGCTAAACAATCCTTTCACAGGGGTCCCCTAAAACCACTGGAAAACACAGATATTTACACATTACAATTCTTTAGAGTAGCAAAATTACAGTTATGAAGTAGCAACAAAAAATAATTTTATAGTTGGGGATCACCACAGTATGAGGAACTAACTGTATTAAACTGTCTCAGCATAAGGAACGTTGAGAACTAATGCACTAGGGGGATGAAACATGAGGTAAAGGAGATCTATTTTTAACTATAATTTTAAAACTCAAAATTTTTGTCTGGCCCTTTCCTCTTCATTGGTAATGAGAATATTTACAGTTCAAATCACTTTTGACCCCAAACAAAATATTTTGTATCTTTCCTTAAGACCTGGTTTATTTCTTTTTTTCCCCCCAAGGTTCCTTGCCTATCATGGTACTCGCTTTGTAGACTTGGCTGGCCTAGAATTCATGGATATCCACCTGCCTCTCAAGTGCTGGGATTAAAAGCATGTGCCACCACCACCGAAGACCTTGATTTCTTAACTGGAGATCTACCTTACAAGTCTCCAAGGTTTTGAGACCACCAGTCAATCATCAAAAGCTTTAGAGGTTAAAAGAGGAGCATGTAAAGACAGACATGTTACCTGGGTGAATCTTATTCCGTAGTTGATCTCAGCTGACACAGACTTCCTTTCCTTCTCCGTTCTGACAGGCCTATCATCCAGACCACGGCAGAACCTATATAGCATCTGACCTGTTTTGGGGCCAAATTCTTTCTGGAGTTTTGCCATAGCCATACACTGCAAATCTCCACAAGTTTTAATTCCCAAAGATGCTAGCTTAGATTCCATTGAACGTCCAACTCCTAAGAAAAGGAAAACAAAGACAGTTGTTGAAAATTTTGGTCATTTATTTATTTAGGCATGCATGAAACAAAACTTAAATTTTTTATAAAAAGAATTCTGTGAATAATTCCAAGATTACAGACTCTTGTTTAAGAATGTATGGTCTGAGTCTATAGCACAGACACAAATACTACCGAGCACACAATAAGAACTGTGCTGTGATGACTGCAAATATTCATGATGGTTTCACAGCATTTACTCTGGACTGGAACTAGGGGAAGCGATGATACAGGCCCACATCTCACAAGGAACAAAAGTGGAACCAGTGACATGAGGACTAAGGCTGCTAAGCAAAGAATGGTAATATAGTAAGGGAGGAAGACCCATTTCTCCTATCAAAGAATGGTAGTATAGTAAGGGAGGAAGACCCATTTCTCTTATCAAAAGCTAACTGATCACCTTAAAAGAGGTGACATTAATTCTTCCTACAGCTGGGCCAAAGTACAGTCTCCATGGCCTCATACAATGTACACAATATTTCAGTGCTACCCAGGACACTCAGGAGCTCTGCTGCCCTACACCACATCTAAAATATGTTAAAAGAAATACACATTTGAGAAAGCAGTTTACAGTAACTCAGATAAAGAGTAATTCTTACTTAAATGACTTTGCACCATAGTAACTAGCAGTGAAAAGCATGCGTTTGTATGCTTTTTGTATATTATCAAAAAAGAGCAAAGTCTGCTGCTATCTTTTAGCTGAATGTAGTTATGTAACTTTTTCTTCTGTGCTGAGTAGTCTCCAATGTCAGGAAACACCCAATTTATGCTCCTGCCAAGAGAACCCCTAAAGATAGTAAAATAAGACACAGGTCTGGAGTTGATAAAACTTTAAATGCATCTTTGGCATGGAAGGAGGTCAGACAAATTTAAACCATGAAAATATGTATCAGTGTTTCTCAACCTTCTTAATGCTGTGACCCATTAATATAGTCCCTAATGTAGTGGTGACCCCCAACCATAAATCTGTTTTCACGGCTACTTTGTAACTGTAATTTTGCTGTTATGAATTATAAAGAATATTTCTGGAAAGAGAAGCTTATTGAAGGGGTAGCAACCCTCAGGTTGTGATTGCTGATCTATATCCCAGTAGAAAGGATGCTGGCACCCACTTGTGCTATTTACAGACCAAGTCAAAACAAACCCTGCACGTGTATATGTAAACGTGATGTTGTGGGAAACCCGCTCCTTCAGAAGTTATCTGTGACTACTCATATTTGAAATGTCACTAAGTTAAGCACAAGCTAATCTAATGGAATCATCGTCTGAGGAAGACAAGTTGCTCTATATGGAAAACTAACTGGTAGAATGAAAGGGTCTTGTAGTGGAGGTGGGGAGAGAATGATGATATTCAAAGACAGGACTAAAATGGTTACTGATTCAATGCAATGCACCTCAGTTCATAAGAAAAAGGGGCACCTGTATTATACAGGAAGTAAACAGGGCTCAGGGCCCCACCATAGCACAGCCAACCAAGAAGAAAGAAAAGATAAAAGGGGAATGTGCTGGTTTAGAATCTACTCTCTTTTTGACTCCAAACAAAATATTTTGTATCTTTAAGACCTGGATTATTTCTTCCCCCCCCCCCCCCAAGACAGGTTTCTCTGTGTATCTTGTGTATCTATATACATATGCATATATTTATAAACAGGCACAGGGTTGAAGCAATGCCTCAGCAGATAAGAGTATTTGTTGTTCTTTCAAGAGGACTGGGGTTTGGTTTCCAGGACCCACAAGAAAGCTCACAAGTCCACAACTCCCATTCCAGGGGACTCAATGCTCTTTTCTCACCTATGCAGGCAGCACGGGTATTCAGGTGAAAACATACAAACATGCAGGCAAAGTATCAGACACATAAAACTTAAAAATAATAAATAGAATCTAAGGATGGACACGAATTCCTGTAACCTCAGACAATGAAAAGGTGGTGGAAGAAGACAAGGCAGATGGGTCTCAGGAGCTCACTAGCTAGCTACCCTAGCCAAAGTGTTTTTCAGGTTCCGTGAGCGACTATCTTAAATAATACAGAGTTTTAAGATACCTGACATATTCCTCTGGTCTTCACATGCTTGGGCACATGCACTCACACACTCTCTGTGCCTCCTGAAGAATAATTCTTTATGTTCTCTCAAACATACTTTGGGAAAGGATGGTTAAGAAATGCTATCTTCAGAACAGGGATGACATGCAGAAGTAAGTCAACCCAAAATTTGGGGATTATCATTTATTGGTTTTTCAAGAGAGGGTTTCTCTGTGTATTCCTGGTTGTCCTGGCTGGCCTTGAACAGAAATCCACCTGTCTCTGCCTCCTAAGTATTGGGATTAAAGGTATGCACCACCTTTAATTATATTTTTAGTGTTTTTCCTCATTCTCTCTTTTGTTTCGTTGAAATAGGAGTTCATTAAGCCCAGGCTGGATGTGAATTCCTAATCCTCCTGCCTCCAACTCCCAGGTACTGATATTACAAACATATGCTACCATGCCCAAGGGCCCTTTTCTCTTCTGAATTTTTTTTTAAAGCAGTGCTAGGTGGGGCTATAGAGGCAGCACAAAGGTTAAAACAAAACAAAACACAGTTATTGCTCTTGCCAAGCACCTGAGTTTGATTCCCAATGCCCAAGGGACGTAGCTCATAATTACCAAGGAGATCTAAGACCTATGGCCTCCATGGTCAACTGCATGTACACATCCCCACACAGATACATTCATAAACACAATATAGAACAAAATCAATCTTTAAGTGCTGGGAATTAAAGCCAAGGCATCACACACACACACACAACTGTTCTCCACTGCATTTCAGAAGCATAATCTCACAGAACAGATAAATGCATTTCTAAACCTTTGTTTTCATTTTAGAAATATACTATTTGGATTATGGGTTTAAATGATAAAAGTTGGCCAGGCAGTAGTGGCACATCTCTGTGAGTTCGAGGCCAGCCTGGTCTATAAGAGCTAGTTCCAGGATAGGTTCTTAAATTACAGTGAAACCTTGTCTCAAAAAAAGAAAAATAAGGGGGGGGGGGGAGCTGGGCTGGTGAGAGGATGGTTCAGTGGGAAAAGGCCCTTGCCTGACACACCTGATGTAATCCCTAGAACCCATAGTTGGAGAGAACCGGTTCCCCAAAGTTGTCTTCTTATCTCCATACGCCAAGGCACGTTCATGAGCAAACATAGACATGATAAAATAAATGTTTTTAAAAGACTAAGTTAACTTTACATTTTCTCTAAAACTATTTCTCAGAATCATTGATGTTGTTACTTAAGAAATCCTTCACAAGACACTGGACTTGGCATGGAATAGAGCATAAAAGGTGGCAAATTAATCAACCAATGGGTAAGGAGATTCACTGTATAGAATCTATTCTAACAGCGATATTTTGTAGATATTGATTGTTTTTGTGGAGGACTGTAGCCAAATCCACCTATTGTCTTTTGTTTATGGGCCAGACCACATTAATAAAATTTTGTCTACTTAAAAAAAAAAAAAAAAAAAAAAAAGACACTGGACTTTGGTCTCCCAGCTTCCACCCCTGGAATGCCTGGATTATGGGTCTCTGGGCAAACAGCTTGCTTTTATGAATGTGGAGCTGGGGGTGGAATCCGGGGCCTCTAGCATGCTAGGGTGGCCACCTACCAACTGTAAAGGAGAATCCACTAAGCGAAAAGATAAAATATGTAATAAATCAATTGATAGGTGTTCAATGTAGTACTTTTTCTTTTTCATGACCGTTAACAACTTATTAAAAAGAGACAGGAAAGACATGCATGTCATTCCAGCACTTGGATCCTGAGGGAGGATGATCCAGATAGCCTGAGGAAACCACGTTATCAAGGCTCTCTGCCTGTGAAAACAAATAGCCCCACAATAACTAAAACGATGGCATGAAAAGTACATGTAAATGTCTGTGATCTCTCACAGGCAAATGCTTAGTAAAAGACTTGTACTTACCTGGTAGGTTAGTAACGAGCTGACCTCTGATGAAATCATCTACTTCTTCTGGTTGCAGGTGGTACTGCCCATCTGGCTTTGCTTTTCTAGTTGCCATTCTAGCAAGAAGTATATTAGAACCTACGAAATTGAAAGAGGAAAAACTACTCAAGAAATAACCAAAATTATTTCTTAATCTTTCATAAAGAGGGACACACAAAAAGACAAATATAAAATTTCATAAAAAGATTGTCATTCACCCATCTTAAAATGATGAGAACTATTCAGTTTTGATAAATTTAAACAAGGTATATATCCCTGGATTTGGCCAATAGGTTGCTGAATAGAGGTTTGCCTTTATTTTAAAGCAAGTATTTCAATGTTTATTCCTCATGCAGATCAGAGAAAACAGCCCTGATCTTACAGGAGAAGGGCTATGCTGGGTGTGGTGACTCATGTAAATAATTTTAATCCTCTGGAGGCTTAAGTAGCCCACTGGTTATGAATCTGAAGCCAGCATGGGCTACAGTGAGGCTACCCTGTCTCAAATCTCCTCCCACTCAGAAGTGTGGCAGACTTAGAGAAAAACTAAAGCTAAAATAAAATCCACTTAAATCTCCAACCCCTGGAGGAAACAGGTTAACACACAATGGAAACAAAACTCCCAAAGCAAACATTGATATAAGAGAAGGCTTTTAAGGTCTTCAAAGTGGAGGTGAAAGCCAAAAATGAAAACTGTGATAGACACATGGCCCACGGACATGAATATGGCTTAATATCGTGTGGCACAGACCATGGGCATCCATGGACAACTGCATGGCCCTCGATGGTAACATGAGAAACAGACATCTACACAGTCCCAGGCCATGTTGATGAGGGTGGCCTTGGAGGCTGCCTGAGGTCATGTTGATGTCTGTAGTCTGTGCTGCCTATGAGAACTATCTCTGGGTTCCTGGTTCTGCAGCAGCCAAGGACCATGTTGAAGTCCAGACCTGTGTTGTCACTGGAGGCTATTCGGATATCTGTGGTCTGTGCTGCTGCCACCACCAGCACCATATTGGTGTACTTGGCCCGTGCTGTCCTGAAGGCCATGTTGCTGCAGAAGGCTTATGATGGTGTCCGTGATCTGTACTGCTGAGTCAATGGCAAGTGCTGACGCCAGAAGCCCATGATCTGTACCCCTGCTGAATGCAAAGGACAAGGGAGCTACTTGTGCAGTGGCATCCCTGACCAAAGACTCACAGTCGAGAAACAGGGACAACCCCTACCCGCACCTCACCACCCCAAAGTGACGGCCTAGAAAGGAAATCATCAAAGAACTCTTCAATAAAATTGTGATAAGGATGTTGAAGTGTAGCTCTCCATAACTGAGGGAATCAGGCAGGGGTTATACAGGGCAAGTCTGACTTCCTTAAAGGGCTGGCTACTGGGAGACCGACCATGTTCCAGTGGATATACAGGCAACACAACACAAACTAGGGTAAGTCCTGGAAGGATTAGAAGTGAGTGTTATCTGGTACAGGATGTGAAATCCCTCAAATAATCTATGTTAGGGAAAAAAAGAAAATGATGGCAGATATATAGTCAGGCACCAGCAGAGGGCATGGGCCTACAGAAGGGCTGTTGGAGGCTGAAGTTTGACTGACTAGGTGGTACAGTCTCAGGTAACCTTTTCCATGAATGAAACACCAAGATACCAGGGAAGTCCTGCATTAACAACATATGAAAGAATCATGTAATAACATATTTTTCCTAGGCTATATATATACTGGCTCTTGTAAGAAAGTTCAAGTTTAGGAAAGTCATACTAAAATGCTCAAAGTGGTAAATTTAGGGTGAGAGAGACAAAGACAGGAGTGAATTAACAAATGGCATTTTAGTTTGAATTCCATTCTTGAACTGAAAATATATTACACAATCACTTGTTTTTAATCATATTTCTGATCTACAAGGAATTACAGCTGTGTCTGACACTGAAGTACAGAGGATGGTAGGAGAAGAAAGGCTGATAGGGACTTGTAGGTCAACAGTAGGGAGTCTGGGAGGCCAGACAGTACCTGTATGAATAATGGCAATGTATTCATCTGTTTTAATTTTCAGTATTCTGTGATGTTTCACATCTTAAAAATATTGCTGGAAGATGTACTCGCTTGGTGCAATACTGGGAATGAATGCTATAGGGGTCAAACACTGCTCTCTGAGTACATGTGATGCCTGCTCCACAGGACAGGATTCTAAATCTTTATACATCCCACAGCTGGGCAGGCCACAGACCAGGTGGATATGAGACTATACACACCCAGTATTCTTTTGCTAAATGGGCATACTGTCAACTACTTGTCACACATATTTATGTTTACACACATAAATTACTTTTTGCTACTCTCAAAAAATTCTTTGCTTGGTCAAAGAAGTTTCTTTCTATAGTGGGCAGTGGTGAATAAAGAGACTTACTTGGTTGGAAGTACCAAGGATAAGTGGCTGCTGAGTGCTCAGCCCAGTTTTACAAAGTTGTTCTTTCTTCTGCTTTGTGACACCCTAGTAGTTCCCAGTGCTTCAGCAGCATGTTTGTCACCTCCATCTCTAAACATAAATCACTGGTCCTTTCTCTCACAAACCCCCATCTTGAGACATGGTCTCACCATGATTTCAGGTTGGTCTATATTCTCCCCTGCCTCAAATTAATGTAGGATTAACCTATGATGTCACTGAGTTACCAATCTAAATCCTATTGATTCAAAAGACAAGGGCTTAAGGGAAAAGTTTATGAATGAGAATGTTGGAATCAGCTGGAAACAGCAGCATGCTTAGAAAGCTTTATTATTTTTCAAGTCTGCAGGATAGAGTGTGAAGCGTTCCACCTGAGAGCATGGTAAGACAGGGTTTCCTGGTAGACAGTTTGGAACAGGCTTAGATAGGAAAAAGTGGCACAGAAAGCCTACGCTTTTCAATTCTAAATGGCACAGCATAAAGTCAACATAAGGAGGACAGGTGGCGGCAACAGCTGAATAAACCAAAGGCGGAAAGGAGAGAGGAGGAAGTAAAGTCTACAACTGCAGAGAACATGTGAGGTACCAGGAAAGCAAAGGGAAGAGAAGACTAAAGCTGAACTTCAAGTTCTATGCTATGAACCTGTTTTTAAGGTATAGTTTCTGTTCAAAGTTGAGGAAAACAAGAATTGAAAGTTAATCTAACTCTCCTTTCTTGAAAACCAAGAATGATTCTTACTCCCTTAATGAAAATATTCTACTACTAACACTTTACTTTCATTTCCAACAATTTTAAGTTACTGCACATCTGTAAGCAATGCTAAAAGGTTAAAAAAAAAACCCACTTCTGCAACACGTAGTAAGTTATTAAAATTCCTTTAAGTTAAGGGATAGTAAAGGATTCTAAACTGAGTAAAAACAAGTACCTAACAAGTCAGATACTAACCAATTCCAACAGAGGCAGCACATTTAGTCTTGTCTTTGATTTCCATTCGGAGGGCAGTTGCAAATTCATCAGGAGTAAGTTTAGTCTCTGCAAGGATGTCAGTAATGTCCATTAAGGCTTCATCACAACTGACAGCTTCAATGCTGTGTGTGTAGCTATCAATACAAAGCAAAGACAATGAATACCTAAGGTCTGCTCTGGGAGACATTAAATGTTACAAAAAAAGACAAGGCGTTTTTATTGAAAAACAAAAACATACTTTTAATCTTTAATAACGCATCCAAAGGCCATTATTTAGTTATCTAACTTTTAACTACAAAGTTAATTAGTATTCCAATTTCATACTAAAACTATAACAGCTAAAATGACTTACTAAAAATTCTCTTGTATATACAAATAGCTACAAAGTGGTAAATGGATCACAGGTATCAAAATATCTAAGAAAATTTCAAACATGCTTATCAGAAACCTTTATGAACAGAAGTTTACACACATCAGTTCAAGAACTACTGTTTAGCTAAAAGCAAAATACCACCATTAAATATCTAATAACTATTAAAATCCCTGAGATGCTGTAGGACAAAGGAACCATGAAACAGAATCAGACCAGAGATAGCTGAAGAGGTCTCAAAATCACTGTCTCAATCCACTTGATACACACCTTTTGGTAGGTTATAAATCATATTTACTCATCCAATAAACAAATGCTACTCAGAATAAAATTTAACAAAGGTTTTAGTTTTTTTTTTGTTTTTATTTTTAAAATAAAGACAATGAGTTTTTCTGAGAACAGAAACATCCAACTAAAGTGTTCACACACTGAAAGTAGAACTGGCCCTAGCTCTCTCAATTATTTAGTCCCCAGGCACAACCTACTCCACTAGTGTAACCGAGAAAACAGCAGCACCTCTATTAGCCTATTCCCAGCCCTCCTTTAGATGCTATCAATGCCCTCAGCTTTTAAACAGCATTTCAACACATTTAAAACATGGTAACGCCCAAAGTACTGCACTTGCATTAAGAATAGTTGTGACTGGGGCTGGAGAGATGGCTCAGTGATTAAGAGCACTGCCTGCTCTTCCAAAGGTCATAAGTTCAATTCCCAGCAACCATATGGTGGCTCACAACCATCTGTAATGAGGTTTGATGCCCTCTTCTGGCCTGCAGACACACAGAGACAGAATATTGTATACATAATAAATGAATAAAAAAAAATTTTTAAAAAAAGAATAGTTGTGACTGATAGGTAACTGAAATCTTTCCTTATACATTTTTTTTCTCCATTATTAAAACAGCTTCCACAAAGGCAGGGACTGGAATTGTTTTTGGTGAGACTAGCAGAAACAAGCAGCTACATGAACACACTGGTTAAGAGTGTTCAAAATAAAGTTTAACAAACACAAACAAAAAGGCAGGCCTACATGGGTTCTTCACCAGGACCTCTGCAAATATATTAGTTTTCAGTTTAGAATTTTTATAGGACTATGATCCTCATGCATGCTCTTGGGCTCTTTTCCTACTGTTGGGTTGCCTTATCCAATTTCGACGGAATGGTTTTTGCTTGCCTTATTATATTTTATTTTGCTATGTTTGTTATCTCCTAGAAGCCTATACTTTTCTAATGAGAGATGGAAGGGGAACGGATCCAGAGAAGTGGACTGAAGAGGAACGGGGCGTGTAGAGGGAGGGGAAACAGTAAACAGGATATATAGTATGAGAAACAATCTACTTTCAATTGGGGGACGGGCAGTCAGAAGTGAAGTCAGAGGCAGGTATGTGCTCACTCTTGCGTCTTAAGGGTGTTGGCAGGGCTCTTGGACCAGTGTCCTTATATTTTCACCAGAGCAGGCCTGAGTTGGAGATTTACATCACTTAAGACTTTTTCAATTTACAGAATTAAGTACTTGTGAGAAAGACCTCTTCTAGCCCTTTACACAGAAACTACATGACTAACTTTAGAGCATGTACATGCTACTACATTATTTTTATTCTATTTAATACTGCCTTAGTATGTTAAAAGCCTATACCAAAAAAGAAATCCTTTTTTCCTCAAGCTAACTAACCAACCATTGTAAAACCATTACCAGAGACTTACTTTTATAAAAAATTTTTTGATATGCTTAAAGCTTTTAAGATGAACCATGCACAAAACTCAAGTCCAAATGGATCAAAGACAAAGCCAGCCACACTGAACCTCATAGAAGAGAACTTGAACGCATTGGCACAGGAGACCAATTCCTAAATATAACCCCAGTAAGCACAGACACTGAGAAAAACAGTAAATGAAACCTCCTGAAATGAAAAGCTTCTGTAAAGCAAAGGACATGGTCAACAAGACAAAACGATAGCATACAGAATGGGAAAAGATCTTCACTAACTCCACATCAGACAGAGGTCTGATCTCCAAAATATACAAAGAACTCAAGAAATTGGTCATCAGCCGGGCGATGGTGGCGCATGCCTTTAATCCCAGCACTCGGGAGGCAGAGGCAGGCGGATCTCTGTGAGTTCGAGACCAGCCTGGTCTACAGAGCTAGTTCCAGGACAGGCTCCAAAGCCACAGAGAAACCTTGTCTCGAAAAACCAAATA
>NW_026067903.1:4758334-4770760 GCF_014885135.2 Alexandromys fortis | reverse complement strand
CTGATGACAACTTATGCTGGAGAGGTTATGGGGAAAAGGGAACACTCCTGCATTGCTGATGGGAATGCAAGTTGGTATAACCCCTTTAGATGTCAGTTTAGCGATTTCTCAGAAAATTAGGAAAACAATCTTCCTCAAGACCCAGTAATACCACTTTTGAGTATATATCCATAGGATGCTCAATCGTGCCACAAGGGCATGTGCTCAACTATGTTCATAGCAGCATTATTTGTCATAGCCAGAACCTGGAAACAACCTAAATGCCCCTCGACCGACCGAAGAATGGATAAGGAAAATGTGGTATGTTTACACAATGGAGTACTATACAGCAGAAAAAATAACGACATCTTGAATTTTGCAGGCAAATGGATGGAGCTAGAAAACATTATTTTGAGTGAGGTAACACAGACACAGAAAGACAATTATCACATGTACTCACTCATACGTGCTTTTTAAACATAAAGCAAAGAAAACCAGTGTACAAATCACAATCCCAGAGGACTTAGAAAACAATGAGGACCCTAAGAGAGACATACATGGATCTAATCTACATGGGAAGTAAAAAAAGACAAGATCTCCTGAGTAAATTGGGAGCATGGGGGATTTGGGAGAAGGTTGAAGGGGAGGGGAGAAGCAGGGAGGGGAGCAGAGAAAATGTAGAGCTCAATAAAAGAAAGAAAAGAAAAAAATTTAAGATGAAAAAAGATTTTTAAATGCTTCTCTGTCATTGGCTCATTGGTTTTAAATTTATTCAGTTACAATTCAGGGGCTTTCCTCCATTAACCTTGCTGGTATTGAAATTCTGGGATACAGCACACCCTATTACAACTCATTCTGTGAATTCTAATTTTAAACAAATTATAATTCAAATGTAATTAAAGAGAAGAACTAAGTGAAACAAAAACAACAAAATACCCAAATTCTTCGTCTATCTGGTTTCATGGGAAAGAAAATCATGTCCATACACAGATTTCACCTCACAATCAGAAGCACTTGAACACTGATGGAATGTATATTTTTCCTTGAGACTAAACTCCCAATACTGAAGCTTCATAAAGAAAGGCAGTTATCAAATTAGCAGATGGAGAAAAAGGATCACAAGAAAGACAAAAAACCCACTGACTCTCAAAATGCTAAAGAAAACTGGACTCTCTTAGGAGTCAAATCAAAGGAGAAAAAGCAATGAACACGAGAATATTATACACAATACCTTGCCAATGTTTCATACATTGCTTGGGCAACTTCCTTGTATGCATGAAAATCATATGGAACAGCTTGCAGATTAGGACATAACTGTTTAGCATGCCCAAAAAACATTCCGTTCTTAATGCCAAATTGTCTAAAAAAAAAAAAAAAATACAGTAGAGATTACATCAGGAAGTCTTAAGCTGACAACCAAATAGCAGATATGTTTGATTTCCCCATGCCACTAATATACAATTTCCATATAACTCCCCCTCTCATTAGGGGTTAACAATAGGCATTAGGATAATTTACAAGTCTGCTGTCCCCCCAACAGAAAACAATACAATTGTCTTACTACAGTAAATGACATCTCTTTTGTCTATAGATAAACACTTCTAAAACTTGACCTCTGGCCCCTTTGCAGAGATGCCAGCATGCCATATGCTGGTGATATCACAACCACCACAGAGCAGGAATGTGCTGTCAAAATGCTTTTCTTTTTCTAACACGTGGCACAGTTTAGCCAGGGCTCATCCCCCAAAGACAAAGAATATGAACGAAAGAACTACACAAAACAGTGCTATGTGACAAACAGACAAAATGTACTCATCCTATTACCACCCAATTCCCAATTGACCAATTCCAATGCTCCTCAAGTGGCTCCGCAGTGGTTGAGATGCCAACAGCATTGTATGGTAGGACATCACTCTGGGCAGGAGCCAGGGTTCCAGAACTTTGAGGGACCTAATTGAAAATGGTAAATTTTAAATCTACTGTGTGTCTCAATGCCCCACATTACCTTTGATATTTGGAGCATTCAGCATAAAACTACAATTATGGAATTATACATAATTAGTAAAATTCCATTTTATTACTCTGTAAAGAATCAAGAAAAAATATCACAGTAAAAACACAAGCAAAATAAAGCAATGTTTCACCAGATTACACAATATTACATAGAATGATCATGGTTATTCCATACATCCATTCAGTAATATTCACCAAGTATGGACTTAATTGGAGGTATGATTGCTTAAGAAACAGATACAATTATCTCTTGGCCTCTTGCCTACGATCAAGTGAATAAGCAGTCTTCTATTACTACTCTAACCTTGAGGTCGCCACTGAGAACTACAAAGAATTAAGAAACCTCTCAAGTTAATTCAGAGGCAAATACAAAGCTACAAGCACTTTCTCATGTAAACAAAAGTAATGAACTATTTCAGTATCAAGTGTCAAATGGGCAGAGTATCTAGTAAGAAGCAAACAATGTTAGGAAAGGAAGCCATGACGTGACAGTAAAGGCAGCTGAAAAAGCTAGTTACATCATCAAGCATTCTGTAAGGTGCTAGGTGTGTCCCACAAACAGACCTCAAAATGCTTTGTCAGCATGTCCTTACATCTACTTAGAATGTCCTGAGTTAGTCAGCAGGCCTTAATAAACCAATGCTTATCCATATATGGAGAAGTACCAATACAATAGTTTAGATAAGTATATGGGAACATTAGGAATTTTTTCCCTAAAGTTTAGCTTTGGAAAAGGGTAAAATTTTTAGTAAAATAGTTATAAAATATGTAAGTTCAATATTCAAATTAAAAAAACCCAGTCTTAAAGGCACATGTTACAATGATCCTATAAATGTTCTTTTTCGTTTCCTTTTTAAAAATTCAATATATAAAAAAATTTCAAAGATGTTACTTAGAAAAATATGCTATTTCTACTTAGGTACTCAAGCAACTTTCACAAAGGAAATATTCTATGCGTTGCTGAGGATGGAAATTCTGATCCACTTGCTTCCATCTTTCAAGTGTTGGACAAGTGCAGGTGCTGCCACCACACCCAGGTTTTGCTATGTTTAAGGATCTGACCCAGGGCCTTGCGCATGCTGGGCAAGCATTCTTCCAACTGAGCGACATCTCCCATCACATCAGAGAGTCTAAGGCCACTGGACACCATAAAGAAGTTCTGAACAAAAGAAACAAACCCAGGAAGTCTTCCCATAACTAAGGGAAAAATATATTTTCTATAAGTAGATGTTCAGAAAATTAGGATTTATTTCTCCTTATTGGTTTATTTTCTGTGAATCACAAAAGAAGTCCGCCAGGTGTCATAATGCACAGTGAAACTGCAGTGCCTACGTGGTGGCAGAAGCAAGAGGATTCTGAGGACAAGCTGGGATACAGAAAAAGTTCTAGACCAGTTGAGCTATATAATGATACTCTATCATAAAACAAACAAACCCTGAAGTGGTTTGATTTTAACGGAATGATTCATGTGTTCCTCCTAACTAAAATCCATAGAGTTATCAAAGCTGTATTTTTAAATATGTGCTACAAAATAGAATTAATGTCCCATTTTAAAGTACACATTTTTACTGCAATATGCTTCACTAAGATAAAACTTTTTTTTTTCTTTTTGTTTTTCGAGACAGGGTTTCTCTGTGTAGCTTTGGTGCCTGCCAAGCTCTTGTAGACAGGCTGGCCTCGAACTGACAGAGATCTGACTGCTGTGCCTTCCAAGCGTGAGCCACCACCACCCGGCATAGACAAAACTCTTTAGGGTGGGATTAAACAATATAAAAAGAAAAAAGCACCAAGTCACTATTGATTTTCATTCAATATACTACATATCATAAATCTGTATCATTAAGTTACAGTAAAAGGTTCTTATAAAAGCATATTAAAAAATTCTTTTTCACTTTAGAGGGGTATATTTGAGATACGGCCTTGAATGTAGAGAATGTATACCCTCGAATCAACAGGATGTACATCCTTGAATGTAGCAGAAAATGACACTGAACTCTTTTTCCTGCCTCTGATTCCCACGTGTGAGAATTACCATCTCTTACCACCGTATCTGTGGCTTAAGAATAAAAATTTCATTTTCTTCACCATAACTATCTTCTCATCACGTATAACACGTGCTCTCTATAGTGTGTCCAGTAATCTCTATGGACACATCCAGTGTCGAGGGATGTCCACCACCCAGTCACACTTCATTCTTTGTAACTTCACTACTGTCTATGTCAAGTTCATCACTGCATACAACTAGACCATCTCCATAATCTAGAGCTCAAACATTTCTGATAAAATTATTAAATTTGTTTAGAAAAAGGGGTAAGAAATTGTTTTGAAGACATGCATTGTAAAAAGCATTCTAGAAAATAGAAAATGACAAAAAAAAGGTGCTTGTACAGACATGGGTTTACTTGGCTTTGGTTCTCAAGCTCATTTTCATCTTTTTACTCAAATCTGAAATAAACATGTACTATTTAACTAGCACTTATGTATCTTGCCACAAACTACTTGGTGCTAATCTACTGTAACCCCTATTATTTTGATCTTCAGCACAGTAGTCGCCACTTGTGGGTCAATACAAATATACCATCAAACAGAGACCAGTAAATTCAGAGAGCTACCAGAATTGAGACCACACCTACTTGAAACAAAACCTTGGGACTTCCATCCAGCACTCATCTTTTGAAGTAGCTGGTGTTTGTTGACCAAGACCCTAAAAAGGCCCGAGTTCTCCCTTTATCAATTAGCAAGGACGCACTCCTGGGCACTGTGTCACAACTGTCTACCTATTAGTTGCCAGGTTACATTTAATACACTCTATACACTAAGCTCTGACCTGCCTACGTTAAGAACACTGCCAACAATCCTAATGCATTTCTATTTCACTTTACTACTTTAGAAAGGTAAGTTTCATATTTTTGGCCACATTATCAATTGACAATAGTAAAACAGTTTTATTTATGATAAAAGTAAACTTAGTGAGTTTACATTTGACATGCTTTATATTTATGCATGTTTGAATTATTTTAGTAAAATAGCATTTTAATAAAATTACAAGAATTTTAAAAAACTACTAACTATACTATGTTGAGCTCAAATATTTTATGTTCAGATCACACTTTCTGAAATACCCCCAAACTTAAAAATACTGAAAAACTTAAATAATTTAACACCTTTCTCCACCCACAATTATTGAATTCTAATAATATATCATAGATACATGAGTGCTCACTAAATTATAAAGGTGAAAGTGTCTGAGTTCAATTACTGAAAAAGAAAAAAAAGATTCCTCTAATGAGTAGTTATTACTCCTACTTTTGTAACTATTATTTTTAAATTTTCATTACAATTATGTAGATGATTTGTATATGTAGGCATACAAGCCTTGGTATGCCTGTGGATGCTGGAGGACAATTCTGAGGAGCCAATTTCTCTTCTTTATATGAATTTCTAAAGACTGAATTTAGGCCATCATACTTGCGGGGCCCCTTAACCACTGAGCTGTCTCATTGGCCCTTACATAATTTTCTGACATGTAAGGAGCACAGTGTACTCCTCTCAATAAAAAGGCAGATCTAATTATGGTTTCAGACTGAGAGATAATTAATTGCCTACACAAGTTAGTGGTAACAAATTTACACATTCTTACTAAGTTGAAGTGAGAATGTCTGATAGAAGGAAATTATTTATGATTTAAAAGGTAATCAAGTTTCCACTTAATTTTATTTTCGTTTGTTTTCTTGAATGTATGCCTGTATACCACATGTGCGCTTTGTGTTCACAAGGACCAGAAGAACTGGATTTCCTGGAACTGGAGTTATTAACAGGTGTGAACTACCATGTGGGTGTAAGAAATTGAACCTTAAATTGCTCTTAACTGCAGAGCCATCTCTCCCAGCAATTATCGGTTTTAAAACGTAAGAAATTTTTCTTACGTGTAACAAGGAAAGACTGAATTACTAAGGTCAGTCAACACCAGTTTAAAAAAAAAAAATCTAACTTTTATTTTTATGCCTGAAAGACAATAAAAATGACAATGCCTAATTTCTTTTTGTTTCCATTGCAGGATCTATCATGAGGAACTATTACATTATTTAAAATTATTATCATGGTAATGTAAATGAAGGGACTCGCTAAAAATATTTCTTTTCATAATACATATCTAATATGTTGAAATCATAGGCTTGACTTACAAGACTTAAAGTATATAAAAATAATTAACTATTCATTGAGAACTAGAACTCACTTAGCTTCTACATACCTGGCTTCATAACTACAAGAAGCAATTTCAGCTTTTGATAAAACAGAATCAATTCCATTTGTTTGTGTAGATTCTGGATTCTCCCATACTGATGAATCTGGTATATCTGCTTTAAAATAAAATTATTACATTAAAAATTTATTTTTCTTAATTTTTATTAAAGAAATGTTTTCTATTATTTTAAGATGCCAAGTGTTTAAAAAGTTCCAAATACCTATTTGAACTGGTATTATTTCTATATTTAGTACAAAACTATTAAAATTTTTTTTTGCATTATATTCTTCAGCAACAGTAAGATAAAACGTAAAATAAATTCAAAGTATTCTGTTTTAATAAATGTAAAATATCCTGTTATCCTGTAAAACACAGCCGTTCAGGGTAGATAAGGATGAAAGTGATCAGGGAAATAAACTCCCAACCCTGCTTTTGGAGAATTTTGTACCTCACTGTAATGGAAAAAGGTTAACAGAAAATACAAGATTCTTGGAATGATTTTTGTTATTTCCTAAGAGAACTATCTAAGGAACTTAAAACTAATTATGTCAAAGAGAAATCAAATTTCTGCCAGCCATGTAATTAAACAATAACTTAGTAATCCTTTTTAGAAACTTTGGTTTCTTGTTCCTCAAATTTAGAAATTAAGCCAGTGTAACCGGATGATCTTATCTATATATGACATACATATAGACATACACGTACATAAATAATACGTATATATTACGTAAAAATATCTATATACTATATACTTTATATATCTTTTTTATAGTATATATTTTTATATACTATAAAGATGGTTCATATTAAACTTCAAGGTTTTTCTTTTAAACACATCAGGTAAAAACAGCCTCAAGCATTATTTTCTACTTTAACAATTGTAATTTCAATTTAAAAAACAAACTTGAGCTCAACTATAATCAATAGTAACTGCTTTACAGAATTAGGTATTTCTTGCCTCAACAGAACAACAGTTCACCAACATTTCTAATATCCAAATCAACTTTGCAATTTCACCAAGCCTATAAAAGTACATGCCCTACCTAGGAGAGCCTACTGACTACAGGACACCTGAAGCATAATGAGATTTACTAATAATTGAGAAGTAGATGAGTAAAGTTTTGGTCATACATCTTTGGATAATACCATATTAGGTTAAAGATAAAGTTTGCTTTTACTGAACTTAATAAAAAAAAAAACCTCAACATTCTTAAAACACAATCTCAGCCATGGCTCTATAAACATAGTTAGTTAAGCAAGACCCAAACCTATCAATAGTTAATTCCAAAAAAAACCATATACCATAATAAGACAAAGCTAACAAACTCAGTACCTCTTTTCCATTTATTTGAGAGTCTCAATGCGCCATGAAAAAACAGCCTACCTATTGTACCACCAGGAAAACACAACACAGTATCTGGCTTTATAGGCTACAATAACTCCTCCTTATCTGACTAACTACCATGAACATTTTCACCCAATATGCAACCCAAACAATTATTTCCAGATTCTAGCACCTATACACGATCACCATGAATACAAGCCAAACTCAGAACTGGTATCTTGGTGGGAGTTAAATGCTACTTGCATCTAAAAATAAAAACAAGAATATGCAATGCAAGCTATGATTTCTGGTCAAATGTAAGTAATATAGGCCACTCTTACAAACTCAAGACAGAAAGTGAGTAGATTAATCAGTGCTTCTCAACAGTCCATTATCTAATCTGTAAGAATTTAAGGATTGTCAGTAACAGACCAAAAGAGGTGCCACTAACCAAAGACCACAGCCACAGCCTGCTTTCTTTCCAAGTTATAACCACGAATTATGCTTTGAAAGGAAGTTACATGACCCTTATATTTGAAGGACTATTTAGCCTAAGCGTCTCATTTGGAAATTACAGACAGCTCATGTTTGAAGTGAGAACAGAGTGTGGTCCATGCGCCCCCAATGCCCTGGCCTGAGAGGCAGCACCGTGGTGTTCCTCTTCACTGGGCTGGCTGACCTGTTCCACAGTGCAGCAGAGTGCGTGGGTCTCTCCAACAGCGGAGTGAGTTGCTTCATGTGAGATTCAGGGAAATGCAGGGACACACTGTCCTCACTGGAGGGCAAAGTAGAGAACTGCTGATCAAAACTTGACAAACTAGACGGGCACATGGAGAATGTGGAGGAACGGTTGGAGAAATCAGAGGCCAGGACACAAGTCTGTGAAAAAGAAATCGCTGAGAATAAATCTATGACTAATACGATTTTTTCAACTGTTGCTCTTTAGAATGAAAACTGAAGCTGCTGAAGGTATAGAAAACATCTGCATCCTGGGAGTCCAGGAAGGGGTAAAAGGCCCCACCATCAAGTGCAGAGCTTAAATGGTTCTGAATGAAATCATCAATGAGATGATTCAGGAAACAGCTCACAAAGGAAGTCACAGACGGATGAAATGCCCTGGTTACACTGACTTAGTTTCTGAATATAAGGAACAAGAAATCAGTTTCCAAAAGACTAAGATGCTTCTTTTTGGTTGTAGTATCTGCTTAACCTAACCACACAAGTCAAAATATTAGAACTGATTTTTACAAAGCTAGTACGTAAACGTCAAAGAGTCTAGCTTCTAAACTGATCTTCAGTTCTTTTATTTTTGGTACTATGTCTAATAATGACCCGGAGAAAGAGAGATCGGGAAAAGTGGAACAAAGGCATTGGAAAACAAGTTCTTCTGGGCACAGGTCTGGCTGTAATCTTAATAAAAGACAATTCTTTTATGTTCAGAAAATATTTTTATAAGCTCCAAATGAGTCAAAGGGCTTAAGAAAAAAAAAAAGAATCAGCAAGTTAAAATAAGAGTATCAAGGTAATATAGTCACTTTTTCTAAGGAGAGGAAAATCTGTTTTGTCAATTTTCAATGCCAAGTGGAACTTAAACATTTCCTCTAATACTTGGCTTCTGGAGTAACACCCATAGAAGTGAAGGAGATATGAATTTTAAAAAGCTGCTAAAATACTATGAAAATCTGGTGGCTACAAAGATGAAGATAATTAAGTAACCAAAGAAAATATTCTGCTGCAAAATCATGTATGACCAGACAGTGATGGAAGGCAAGACAAAAGAAGACAAGCTCCCTGTTACTTTCAAAGAACAAGCGCCTGCCAAGGTCAAAATCTAGATGCAGACTGCTTAAATAAGCAGCAGGCTTAGATTCTACCCAACAGAATCTGAGCACAATGGAACTTAGAAACGCCACCAAATATACTCATCTGGGATATTTTTGTTTTGATAGTTGTTTACTAAGTATTCAGTGTGACAAGGACTGTGATTTCCTTCAGCTACGTATTTCTTGGTTTCTAGAACTTCAAGTTTTATTTTTAATAATACCACAAAGAAAATACAGAAAGAAAATAAAACCTTTTATAAAACTTCACTTAAGAAACTAACCAAAGACCATGAAGCGAAGCCTCAACAAGTGCAGTAAGGTACCCCACGATCTACTGACACAGAACACGAGAATCTCAAAAATATCTGAGAACATTTAACAACTAATAAAAGCCATAGGAAACCTGAGAAATGGGAACATCTAAAAAGTAAATGTCTACCATTACCCTTTCCAATGACCACTGTGTAAGCAGATGATCACAATCAACAAAAAGACTAATTCCAGAAAAGAAATCCAAACGTCCAGACTCTACTCTTGCTTGTTAGCATCCTTATGTCCAATGTTTTCTATCTGACAATCAGGGAACTGAAGTGACTGGGATACCAAACTAGATCCTTCCTACTCAGCTCTAGGTTTCTCTTCTGGTTAGTGTTTTCCTAAGACAATTTTTTTTCTATTGTGTTTTCACAAGATATTCCACAAGGAAACCAATCAATGTGAAAGACTTTTCTTTTTTTTACTCTTTGGAACTTTAAGGCAGGGGCAATCTAAAAATAAAAAAAGATTATTATGACGAGAATAATTTTCCAAGACAGCTATGAAAATGTTTCTTTTAATAAACAAATTTAATCAAATAAGGAATAGTCTGGCTGGCCTTTAGATTATGATTCTAATAAAGGTCTGTCTTCTTTCTTAATTCAGGGTTTCCCTGCTCTCTAGGCTTCCCTTGAAAGCATCAGTTGTCCACTACCATCTCCCAAATGCTGGTATTAGATACACTGTGCCTAGCTTTAAATTCTAACAACACTGAAGAAGACAAAGTTCAAATGGCTAATACCACAAGTCCAGATGAAAGTTTCTATAAAACAATCATGACTTTCATTCCCAATCTAGCAGATTTAATCACTGTTTTAAAATTCACACCTGACTGAGTTCCAGGAACACCACCATCCAGTTTCAGAAAACCAAACAATAAACCGTTTAGATTCAGGTTTTGGTTTGATTCAAGTTGTCACTAGCATCCTTAAAACCTTCAAACTCGTAAAGAGCTAATTATTCTAATTTTGCTGTTACTTCTAAAACACCAATACCAACAGTAATAACCAGAAGTCATCCATAGGAGCATTATGGCTTCAAAGAACTCGTTTGTACCTGCTTTTCCTTTCATGATTTTATTCTGGTAATATTGCCACTCCAGCTGGGGGTTAGCACCAGGACGTAAAGGCGCCCTTCCTGTACCTCTGTTACTTGTAACAGCCACTGGTTTTCCTGTGAGAAAAAGATTGAATTGTTTTTTAAGTTCAAAAGAATGTTAAGAACATGGAATAGAAGTTTTTCATGGGATCTTAATTACATTAATTTTTTTCCCTTTAATTACTTAGGTATTAAATCTTGAAGAAGCTATAATATACCCATGACCATCTAGTATCACCTAAGGTTTTCAGTTAGCCCCCAAAAGGGATAATTTCAGTGACTTTTTTTTTTTTTTTAAAGACAAAGTCTAAGTAGTTCTGAAATCCTCTATGTAGACCAGGCTGGCCATGAACTCACAAAGATCCACCTGCCTCTGAAAGGCTGAGATTAAAGGCTTGTGCCACTAAGCCTGGCCCTAGTGACATTTTTAATAAACTGACTCAACCTAAAAGCAACAATCAGTTATTCATGACTTTTGATTTCTTACAATGAAAACAGGCAACTCATATCCAAGGCTCAGGTTGTAGGGGTGGACAATGGAAGGCAAACTATAAACAGAATTTTATAGTTCTGCCATAAATAGGATCAACATCTGTACTTGTTTTAATTTAATTTTATTTATTTATCATTTTTGGTTTTTCGAGACAGGGTTTCTCTATGGTTTTGGAGCCTGTCCTGGAACTAGCTCTTGTAGACCAGGCTGGTCTCGAACTCACAGAGATCTGCCTGCCTCTGCCTCCCAAGTGCTGGGATTAAAGGAGTGCGCCACCACCGCCCGGCTTGTTTTAATTTTAATGCAAAAGTAATAAAAGATTCATACATAGCTATCAAAATATTATAAATAACCAAATGTGAATTTTCAGTTCCCAGCTTTAGAATGTTTACTTCCATCAAGGAGGAGTTATTTGAACAGGAGAAATAACTGAAAGTCTAAAGAGTACCACAAAATTCCAGGTAACAAAAAGGGGGGGGGATATCCAAAAGCCCCCCATCTATGCAAGATAAGAGTCTTAGATTAAGATGTTCTTCTCAAGTTCAAATGGCCAAAAGACACTTAAGGTCATGCTCAACTTCCTTAGCGATCAGGAAAATGCAAATCAAGACAACTTTAAGATACCATTTTACACCTGTCAGAATGGCTAAAATCAAAAACACCAATAATAGCCTTTGCTGGAAAGGTTGTGGAGAAAGGGGTACACTCATCCATTGCTGGTGGGAATGCAAACTTGTGCAACCACTTTGGAAAGCAGTGTGGCGGGTTCTCAGAAAATTCGGGATCAACCTACCCCTGGATCCAGCAATACCACACTTGGGAATATACCCAAGAGAAGCCTTATCATACAATAAAAGTATATGCTCTACTATGTTCATAGCAGCATTGTTTGTAATAGCCAGAATCTGGAAACAACCTAGATGCCCTTCAATTGAAGAATGGATGAAGAAAGTATGGAATATATACATATTAGAGTACTACTCAGCAGTAAAAAACAAGGACTTCTTGAAGTTTGCAGGCAAATGGATGGAAATAGAAAACACTATCCTGAGTGAGGTAAGCCAGACCCAAAAAGAGGAACATGGGATGTACTCACTCATATTTGGTTTCTAGCCATAAATAAAGGACATTGAGC
>NW_026067903.1:4727249-4757848 GCF_014885135.2 Alexandromys fortis | reverse complement strand
GGGGGAGGGGAAGGGAAATGGGAGGCGGCGGTGGGGATGAGACAATAATCTTAAATAAATAAATAAATAATAAAATAGAAAAAAAGATATTCTTCTCTGCAGATTTCAATTTCTATCAAGCAGAGGTTTTCTAATTTCCCTATACCTGATAATGGAGTTCTGATAATTTGAAGGAACTGATCTAAACAAGGAAAATCAAAATATTGTTCAAAGAACACTTTGTTATTAATACATATATCAATATATATTCATAACAATGTATCAATTTTCATAAAACAAACAAGAATACAGACCTTTGAGATCTGGTCTATTTCGTATACCCACTGACACAAAGAAGCAATCCATATCAACATGCATTACACAGCTCTGATGTCTGGGTGAGCTCAATACTGACATATTGCCTAGAAGGAAAAAGAGAATATTCAAACCCAAAACTATTATCATTAAAAACAAGTCTAGTTAATTGTAAAAATCATATTTAAGAAGAATGGCATCTTAACACAGCACAGAATACACCATGGAACACCTCTGTACCACCTCAACAAACAAATTTCAATTCCTCTAGTTTTCTAACCTAATCTTAAATCAAGTCTAACAATACCATGGTATCATTCTACTTTGTAATAGTCTTATCTTTAAATCATGATTTATTAGATACATCTATAATTATTTGAACCATTTTGGTGCCTACAGTTACTTAGTTACATGGAGCTAAGTAGCCTTTGACGAGCTCCATTTCCCACTTTCTACAAACATATTTAATGGAACAAGAATTATAGCAGCTACTACTACCCGGTGCTCCTCGTAGGTGTGAGGATATAAAAGGTTTATAGGGGTTAATCTAAATACTCAAAGCATTATGGGCAGAAATCCCTGTCACACCAACCTTTTACATATTAGTGATTAAGCCTCACAATCAGAGAGCACCCAAGCTAGGATTTAAACCCAGTATGAGTTCCCAAACTCTTACATTATCATGCTGCACTTCTAAATAGACGTGCTGCAAAGTCATTTACAAAACAGAAACCTACATACAAAAGGAATTTTCTTACACCATTAGATGTTACTAGTATGGCAGCATGTTTATTCCTTTATGGAGATGAAAATATTATCTCATAAGGACGATTAATAGCTTTGTATAACCTAAAATGCATTTGTTAAGGGGTATTATAACCTAACTATTAGGACAGTATTACTTTAAATAACATTACTATTGCTCATCCTGGTACTCCAAAATGGAAGATTGCCTAAATCTAAGATCGGCAGGCTTGCAAACAGTTCTGATCTCAGAGAATCTACTCTTGATTATCAGCTTTATGATAGGTTTTTTAAAAAACTTACTCCTTAGCAATTGTGCTACTTCACATATTAACTCATCACTATGTGCAAGGCACTGAATCTTTCTTCATGTTGTCTTTAAGCAGACAACTTAGAAGTTGGACATCACTGATTCCTATCATTCCTCTTGCAAAGAGGATACAGACAAGAAAGGTAAATATCAATGCATGTTCCTGCTGCAGAAATTAACAGAGTAAGGATTTAGGTTCAGGCTAAGTGATGTAATTCAAACCCTTGCTCTTCCTTGCTATCCTCTATGCTACATTCAGAAAGATTTATCAAGTAGGTTTTCATAAGCACAATCTTTCTTTACCAGTTCTAGGTATCAAATTTAGGGCCTTGCACATGTTAGGCAAACAATCACAATTCTACAGTATAAAAATATTATGGGCATAAGGTAAGCAACCAAAAACAATATTAAATAGTCAAAAGAGATACAGAATGTATTAACCAAATACCTACCAAATGTTTTCTTACAACATAAGTTTATGAATGTATTCCCATTAATGGGCCTAATTCATAAAGGTATTTTAAAGCTTTCAAAATAAAGTGACCTTCAGGTTATAAGGATCAAGACATACATAATCTAACACCTATGACATTCTGAAATATTTTAGAAATAATGAAAAATCATTTTGACTAAAAACATGTTGGAATATATCGAACAATTAAATATAACAGCAATGAAAATTCACATGGCTCTAAAACACCATTCGCATCTTTCTCTTTATGCCTCCCTTTCAACAGTTATAAAAGACTATCATCACATAATTTTGGAACTTTCTTTGTTCCACGCCCACAAAAGAAAAATGTCAAACCTTTTGTCAAAAACAACTAAAACTCCAAACCAAGTCTAAACTAGACTCTAGCTTAGTAATGCCTGTCACAGAACAGCTTCCTATCGGAGCTGGAGACAATTTTTAAGCACACACACAAATTATAAACAGTCTACGTAGACGTGAAAACAATCTCACTACGTTTACCACTCTAGTACAACGGTTATGTCACTGTTTAATTTTTAAAAATGTATTATGAAGTAAGCTTTGAGAAATTCATAATTATCCCTACCAAACAACTTCATTCTCACAGGAGATTAGGCATGGAATATAAAATGTTATATTCATACAGTTCAAAACTTAAACAATATATTGTCTACATGAGGAAGGAATACTTAGAATCCCAGTTCTGACAGCATCCCAGTTCTGATAACATTTTCAGTTATCCACAATTCAATCTAATATAAGTTTTCTTTCATACTTACTGTAATTTACATAACCTGGCATTTTTTATATTAAAAAGTTTGTAATGATTAGAATACCAATGAAAACATCAGAATCAAATCAAATATAACTGTTTTGAAGAAAACAATTTTAGTATCTACCTGTGTCAGTTACAACAAGGGAAGACCTGCCTGTTTTCATTTTTTTTAACTTTTCCCTTCCTGGAAAGATACCACTACTTTGTCTTTGTAGGGTATTGACAAACTCAGTCAATTCACACTTCCATGTTGAGATGTGATGCAGTCTTGAACGAGAATAGAAATCTGAGATAAAATTGCAGTCTGATGGTTTCGATGGCACTGAAGGCGCTACCTTACTAAGAGTCAGAACAGAAGTGCTTTTTGTGCTTGAAGGCCCCTGAACAGTGGAGTGGTGAGCACCATTGACTTTAGTGTTGCTGTGCAAAGAAGGTGAGAGGGAATTAGTTCTGTGTGGACTCCGCAAAGCATCTGTATTTCTGGTGCTCTGCTGCAACTGCTGTACTGTACAGTCTCTGAAGTCAGTGCTGCTCTTCTCTGCCCTCTTCTCCTCCTGGGCAGAATCTAAAGAAAGCCTGCTAGCCACACTATTGCCCACAGGCACCAAGCTATCCTGTGTCTTTAAGGCACCATTAGAGCTATGAGCATGTCCATTAAAAATGACAGAGGTGTCTCTGGGATGCGATATTCCATTTTGTTTCCTTCCTGAAAATGTCTGTTCCAGATCCACAAAACTAAAACCATCATCTGCATCTTCTTCATTCCAACTGTTCAGTCCATTTGCTTTCACTTCATTTTCTGTCTCAATCTTCTTAATTATGTGATTTCTAAAGTATAAGAATAATTAAGTTAATATATCTGACTTGAAAGCTTAAAATACAAATTCTTTGTGATTTACTGTTTCCCCTTAAATACTGAAAAGTTAAACCATTAACCATTATATTTTTGTTTGAACAAAGGAAAATTCCTGGCCAAACTAAAGAATCAAGATTTTCTTTCTTTGTTCTTTTTTGTTACTCAACATTTTTTTGAAAATAGGGTCTAAGATATCACTTAAACGCCTTTGACTAAAGTTTATCAAGTACTGACATTACAGACACACACAGGCATGTCCACTGGTTCTGTGACATTTCCCACAGAAACTAACCAGAACCCATCACCTCTGAATCCCAAAACACAGCAGCTGTCATTTATAAACTATGTGAACAACATCTACTTTTTATAAAATGAACAAAAGTTTAACCTGAGTTTCTACTCCTAGTTTTACATTGTTTTCATGTAAGCCATGAAAACATTTTACTCTAACACAGTAAAGCCAACATCAGAACATGGGATTAAAGTCCTGACCCTAGTCAGCTTCAGTCAGCGTGAGAGCTGATATGACCATATGCAACCACAAACTAGTTTGTGTAAGAAACAAGTGTGTTGTAGTAACTCAATACAATTTTTAACAAGAAAAATGGCAACACTTTAAAAATTGACCAAAAAAAGTATATTTAGATGCCACAGATCTCCAATGGCAATCTAGATCAAATATATTGTCACAGGCTTAACAAATGTAGGATCTATGACATACATTATATTAAATTCATATCCTAGCTACTCTGCATTTTTAAAATAATGTCAATGAAGACAAACATCTAAGTAACAAAACCCAAGACTGGATTTCATCAGTGATGCATCCTTTCAAATGTCTACAGCATTACTCCAATTAGTGTGGACTCCAAGTAATGGGGTAACACACACAACACCATACTAAGGGTCAGATTACCAGTACCACCAGATGTCTTAAGGTCTTCACCCTAATGTCACTTTGACTTATTAGTAATGATGGTCTGGCTATATGGGAAAAATCACACAAGTTGGATGCAAAAACAGATAAATCCCCACCCATTTCTACTTGTCTCAGGCTCTGGCTGTATCTGTTATCGTTCATGGTCTATGGTACCCAATTCTGAGTATATCCAACTCTCATAAAAGGTCAGTGAAAGAACACAAACTGGAAACGAAAGAAAAGCTTTTTTAGAGGAAGCCTGCCCCTTAACATGAGGATAGAGCAGGAAGTGAAGAACCGCCTAAATTTATCTAAAATGCCAACTATAGGTAGCCCTTACCAAACTCTGAGAAGTTAAGTAATGTAAGTAAAACAACAAAAACTGACGGCTAGATTTTCTGCATCAAAACATCATGACTCTTTACATGCACAATAGTAGTGTATCCAACAAAAAAATGCATATACTACTGGCAAGAAAATATACTGTTAATAACACAAATTCTTTTTGTGCTGATAATCCTGACTAGACAAATGCACATTTAGAAAACAGTTGTGTAAGAGATATAGTGAGACATATTTAAGCAACTAAAATTATCTGTACTTGTATTAAGAAGCCAGATCTTAAAGGTAAATTCTAAAACTGTCAACAGAAATAAATTTTAAAAGAAATCTATTTTCTATTTGTATTGAGGTAAGGAAAACAAGATGTGGATTTTCATCTTGTTATTGGTGTATTTTCTGAAAGTATTTTGAAGATTCACAGTTTAAAGTGTATTAAAAAAAATTGGAGTAGAGTTCTAAATGAATATTAGTTAAATAACAAGTGACAAGAACAAAAAAAAAAATGACAGAAGGCAGTAATAATCGATCCTCCCAGGTTAGATTCCTTGTCTTTTAGAAAAAATTATATCCATATCCCTAAGCAAGCAATTTAATAGCAAAAGAGAAGACTAGGGATAATGAACCACTTGATGTACAAGTTAGGGCAATAAACACTTTAACTGTGAAACCAATTAACTCAAGATTACTGCAATTAAAACTTAAATCATTATCTATTTTTAAAAACAAATAATAAAGTCTAGATTCACTCTACAGCTATAACTGAGAATCGATAGCTAATATATTTATACTTAAAATAACAAATTTTTAATTTTTCAAAAGTAATCTGCAAATGTAAGCATTTTCATTATTTTGCTATGTACACAGAGCATAAGTTGGTACAGTTAATTGGTTTTTGGGGAAAGTTAACAATATACAAAAAATTGCTTATGAGGAAATACTTATTTTCATAAAAAAATCACAAAAAATGAGATGTACTAAGAGAATATAGTATAATTATAAAAACTTGCAATGTACCTCTGAAACTTTATTACAAAACTAGATAATTTATAGGAAAGACAGCTCTGCACGTATTTTAAGACTATTATTAAAATTGAATTCCCAGCTTTTATAATATTTACTCACTGCTAAATTTGTTTTTTGTTGGTTTTCCTATCTACACAAACTTACACCCTGTTGTTGAGATGTTTGGCTATATTGCTTGGACCCGGCACTGGTTCCTCAGGCTTGCAAACAGAACTGAAGTTGAGACTCTTTTGTGCACTGGATGGCTTGCTGTATAGCTGATATGGAATGTAGGACAAGAGTCTCCCAGCCTTGATGCTGAAACAAAGAGGCAAACCAATCAGTTTCACAATAGGTGAAAATGAACATCAAGAAGTCAGTGAGTTAAGGGTTTCATTAGCAACAGGTCATGTTTCCTATTTTACTTCTCCTATTTCAGTGGTTTTAATATATATTAGATACATTAGAAGGGCTGACTGAGAAGCCAAGGACAATGGCACTGGGTTTTGATCCTACTGCATGTACTGGCTTTGTGGGAGCCTAGTCTGTTTGGATGCTCACCTTCCTAGACCTAGATGGAGTGGGGAGGACCTTGGACTTCCCACAGGGCAGGGAACCCTGATTGCTCTTTGGACTGGAGAGGGAGGGGGAGGGAAATGGGAGGAGGGGGAAATTTTTAAGTAAAAACTTAAAAAAAATAAAATTAAGTAAAAATTAAAATAATTTCAGGACAAAATGAAGAATTTCAATATCAAAATAATGAATAATTTTTAATTTTTTTTTGTGTGTACCAGAGTTGTAAGAGACAAATTATTTGATATGATCTTTAGGAGGGCAGAAACATGTTTCTACAGCTCAAACACAGTGACTACAATGTAAGTGAAATCTAGTACTCTAGAGCTGTAGAAACTGCTTGAGAGAAAGCAAACTTTGTGGGAAATAACTAAACTGTGTCAACCAATTTCTAAAATTGACCCAACAACTAAAACACAGGAAATATATTACCCTTATGAGACACTCTACAAATCAAACTAAGTATCTGTACAGCCTATGCCTTTGTGTAATTATACTGGGATATATTTAATAATCCTACTGAATGTATTGCAGATTATATCCAAAATGTTGAAACTACTAAATCAAACAGTAAAGAACATACAGCTATAACATATTTTAAGTTTCATTGAACTAAATGGATTATCAAACTGTATCAAAATTGCAAGTTAAAAAAACAATACCAGAACCAAAACTTCTGAAGTTAGACATTTATTATTTTATTCTTTTTTTTTTTTCCCCAGGTTTTTTGAGACACGGTTTCTCTGTGTAAAAGTCCTGGTTGCCCTGGAACTCACTTTGTAGAGCAGGCTGGCCTCAAATTCAGAGATCAGTCTGCATCTGCCGCCCAAGTGTTGGGATTAAAGGTGTGCACCACCACCACATGGCTATTATTTTATTCTTTTATCAAATCAATTTCCCCTTTTATAATTTATGGTCTTAATTGCCAAACTATGGATTTACCCACTTATAGTTTTCTTTATGAACACTCACCTACTCCCGCATCCTCAAGCTCAGGTACTTAAATGGAATCCTTATAACCCTCTACCCTCTTCATCACGGGTGATGAGAAAGGGATAGCACACCCATGTATACGAGTAGGGAGTGGTAGGGAGTATAGCTAGGGAGTGGGGTCAGTCTTAAGTGCTGGCCACATGAGTATGAGGACTTGAGTTTGGATCTCAAGCACCCACATAAAAAGTCCACTGTATAATCCTGGCTCTAGGAAGGCAGAGGCAGGAGGATTTCTGAATCTTTTATCAGCCAGTCTAGCTGAAATGGCACCCAGGTTCAATGAGAGACCCTGTCTTTAAAATATAAAACAAAACAAAAACAAAAAAAGGGCACCTTTCTTCTAATGTTTCTGACCTAACATCAACTTTTCAGCCTTTTACACACACACGAACATATATGAGCATGTACATTTACAGGCAACACAATATTTCATATTTTTCTCAAAGATTAATCAATTAATCTAATATTTACTGTTTTCTGCTTCACTTAAACACAAGGAACTCTATATTATAAACTATTCTTGCCAAAAGAAAAAATGGAGGAGAGTCTAAATATTAAGAGCAGAGAAGAGGTTATGTATTCTTCACTTTAACAGAAAATGCTTCTACATGTTTCCTTACAAGTGTTCTCCATGTCATCTGACAGTAAATTCTGGTCCTCAGTTAAACAAACCTGACCATTCCTGATCTCCATGTTCAGGAGTGTTAGCTTTTTTATTCCTACTTAGCACAGACTAGCCTAGAACTCAAAGCCTTCCTGCCTCTCTGAGTGCTGGAATTTTAAGTACAAGATATCAGGTCCACCTTTAATGAGCCTTGATTCCTGTTTTACTTTCCATGTAGTCTGGGTAAAATTTTCTCTCAAAGTAAACTTTGCGTCTCAAGTTTTCTAAATCATTTGGTGTGTGTGTGTGTGTGTTTCAAGACAGGGTTTCTCTGTGTATCATTGGAGCCTGGTCACTCTGTAGACCAGGCTGGCCTCAAACTCAGAGATCCACCTGCCTCTGCTTCCTGAGTGCTGGGATTCTAGACGTGCACCACCACCGCCTGGCTCATATCCTTATCAACTGCCAATAATTTAAAATAAGCCATTACAAGCAAATTTGAAAATTTTTCCAAAAATTAAAATAAAAGATATTCCCTGTATCTGTAACAGCGCTTTATTTGCATGCAAGAATTCTACAAATCAAATGTTGTATAGATCTAGTCAATCTTTGTAGTCATTCTCTATCAAAAAACTATCAATGAACACCTGCAGGTATGAACATTCCTTTTTCAAAAGGAGACTTCAGATAACAAAGGGTCTAAGTATGTGCCAAGAAAATAACTACTCATTACCTGACCATTAAGCAATCTCTCTCTCTCCCTCTCCCTCTTTTTAAATGAGAGAAGATTTCTCTGTGTAGCTCTGTAGACCAGGCTGGCCGCAAACTCACCAAGATACACCTGTCACTGAAGAACTGGGATTAAAGGCATGCGCCGCCGCCATCTGGCTCATTAAGAATTCTTATATATCCAAAACTGAAATCCAGTGCTGTGGGATAATGCCTTGTACACTGTGAAGATTTGTCATTCTTATTGATTTAATAAAACACTGACTGGCAAGTAGCCAGTCAGGAAGTATAGGCAGGACAACCAGAACAGGAGAATTCTAGGAAGAGGAAAGGCACCAGACAGATGCAAAGGAAGCAAGGAAAGATACTAAGCCACAGTTAAAAATTATGGGCTAATTTCAGTTGTAAGAGCTAGTTAGGAATAATCATGAGCAACAGGCCAGTTTATAATTAATATAAACCTCTGTGTGTTTATTTGGGCTGGGGGACTTGGGCAGGATAGAAACTTCTGTCTACAATCCACTTTGCAAACCCTCAATTACCTAAACTTTCCAGTTACACATCAAGATTATCACAAGCTTTGAAAAGAACAATATAGGTACAGTTTCCTGCTCTTTTTCCTATATATAGTACACATTGTTTTCTTCATTCTTTATGCTATGAAGAGAACATATATTTTACTTATTTATTCACATTTTATGTGTATGAATGCTCTGCCTGCATGTGTCTGCATTGTATGTATTCTTGGTACTCATGGAGGCCAGAAGAGTGTGCCAAATGTCTTGAACTGGAATTACAGTTATGAGAGCAGCCAGTACTCTTACAATTGACCTTCCAGCCCAAAAGCATAATTTCTAATAGGGTACCACCTATAAATAGTTGATAGACACCCTGAAACTCTGGTGTTAATCTAGCAAATATAATCTCAGAATAATGTTGTAGTGATGCAAAATAATGTACATCAAGATTAAATGTGAAATACACACTTAGACTTATATTGACTACAGTTACAAGCCCAAGTTTTAATCCATGTCAAGTATAAAATCTACATTATGATTATAAGTACATTATAAAAAAGTTAATATAGTACTGCTTGAGAATTTAGGAGGAAAAAACAATAAACCTTGGGACTCAGTCTTGCTAACAAACTGCAGTGAGTTGGCATAACTTCAAATAAAACAACACTTTCATCTATCCCCATTCACACAAACAATGTATGAACTTAGCCACAGGAGACTGATTCCCATGGTAGAAAATAGAATACGGAGATTCTAGCATAGAGAATACGGAGATTCTAGCATAGAGAACCAAAATCAATCAGTAAAACACAGGACAAACTTTTTTAATTGTGCTCCCATGCACATGACAGGGTAGATGGACCAGTAGGATATGTCATAAAAACATCTCTAAACTACGTTTCAAAGTTCACATTAAGTTTGTCTCATGGAAACAGCAAGACAAATATTTCAGTGAAAAACCGAATACTTTAATGTACACAGACTTCTCATTAAAGGACTCCCCTGTCTCTTGGAAGTCAAGGCAATATAATCATGTCTGTATTAGCTCAGGTTTAATAACACACTTAGGGGATTCTAATGAAAGCAACACTCGAAACACTTTTAAAACTGCTCAAAGTTAAAGAGAAAACCCAACTATAGAAATAATATGTACCAGCCATTAAATGTCAAATATATGTAACAAAAAATCTCATTTATATGCTGCTGAGATCAACATGTCTACAAGTAGTGTACAAAAATAAAAGTTCTATATAATTTAACCAAATCTATTTCATGCAATGATGACATACATTTGGGATTTACTGTCTATAGTAAGATTGATGCACCCACACATAAGATACATGTGAAAAATAATCGAGTTACACCAGAGTCTACTCTTCTATTCCAAGCCCAGATAAATGGTATGGTGTAGATTAGACACACACAGGAGTCAGAAAATCTGATTTCTAAATCTAGCTCTTTCTTGGGTTACTGATTTTACCTTCTTATCCAAAAATGAGACCAACAGGCTATCTAGGTTACTTATAGTCATTTAAAAAGATGATTGAGCACTAATTCCGAACCTTAACAAAACCCTGTTTTATAATGTGTAACATCCCAGCTGCTTTACCTATTGTGCTATCTTCTTAGCTGTATTCAGCAATGGCTGAAGAAAAGAAAATAACTATAATAATGAAAAATATCACTGTAAGCAGAAAAAGCCCCACTCAGCAAGAGCTCTCTCATCCCTGTTTCTCTTACTGTCAAGTTTCCCTCCATCTTTTGAAATGAAAGTGTTACAAACTCAGATTCAAAATCTAGCCAGGGAGGAAAATCAGAACTACCTGTGACAACTCATTTCTTCTCTGGAGTGAGGCTAATTTCTTACTCTGATTTAGTACTATAAGGAGACACATGGCTAAAAGTTACGATTTTCAATCCCACATAATAGAACACAAAACAAGAAGGAATGAGTGGGATGGTCTAGGGATAGGCCTTCATATTTAATTTCCCCAAAATTTTCAGACCTCTTAATCTGCTAGATATGGCTCACTTTCTAGAAGTAAGTGTTTTGAACTTTTGGAATTTAAATACTGTTATAACAGGTTACAGAATATAGGTTAATGACAGTAGCTTCACATAACCACAACAGATACATATATAACATCAGGTTTTTATATGTTTGTTAGAGAGTTAAGTGTGTGTGGGTGTACATGTGTGTAGTTATAAGTGTGTGTCTGTGTGTCAAAGAACAACTTGCAGGAGTCAGTTCTTGCCTTCTACCACATGACTCCATTGGGACCAAACTTAGATGCTTGGCCTTTATCTGCTGAGCCATCTCTTTGGCACCCACATTCTTTTACAAAAGAGGAAGCAAAGGTTTCAAATAAATGTATAAAGTTTCTAAATCCAGATTATATGGATAGAGAATTATTACATTTAAAAATGAACCAAAACTTATGCCCAGAGCCCAAGGATAGCTTTTTCTACTATCAAGGTGCCTCCCTCTCTCTCTCTCCTCTCTCTCTCTCTCTCTCTCTCTCTCTCTCTGCTTTTCAAAATAGGGTTTCTTTGTGTTGTAATAGTACTATATACTACTTAGTTTGCTTTCTATTGCTGTTAGAAACACAATAACCAAAAGCAATTTGGGGAGGAGGGAGTTATTTCACCTTATTTCCATCATGAAGTTAAGTCAGGACAAATTGAAGACAGAAACTGGAGGTAGGAATTGAAGCAGAGGCCATGCAAAAACGTTTCTTGCTTTGTTACATATGCCAGGACCACCTCCCAGGAACTGCACAGTTCACACTAGACTATGTTCCATTTGCCTATTGCCAATCTGATGGGGAGAATATCTGAACTGAGGTTCCCTGTTCCCAAATGTCTAGCCTGTGTAAAGTTAACAAAAATTAACTGACATAAACACACAATAAAAAAAAGATACTCTGTATGAAACTGACTGTAAAGTCTCTCCTAATAGAAAGAAAGCTTCATGAGGGAGTGAAGGATTTTTGTTAACTAATACTTCCCAGGTACAAAGAATTCTGCCTTAACACCTAAGTACATAAATATTTGTTGAACAGATCAAGTCCTGCTCATAGTTGCTTCCTGAGGCTTGTTTGTATTATCTCCCCTGCTTTCTGACTTCTGATGCTGCAACACATGAGGCTACATTTTTGTATCTGAAATGCCCTCCAAGAATTACCTTGTGTTTATAGACTTAGTCAGCAGATACATGTTATTCAAAGGTACAACCTTTAAGAGGTAGGGCCAGTTTTCCAACAGAAATAATTAAGAACTCAATTGGCTAAACTAAAATTTAACCAACAATTAAACTTACCTTTCCACAATCCATTCTGGTCGAATTACTTTTTCCCCCTTTAATTCTTTAATTTTGGCATTAGGAAGGTTTGTAGCAATAATGTGTGTTGTTTTGGATCTAGAATAATATACATGGTATTGACCTCCATGCAACATCATTAGATTTCTCAACTCCTCAGCAGAAGGATCTGTTAAAAAAAGAACAAGTATTAAAATACATTAATAGTTTAATGTACAAGGTGGCAGAATGTTAGGTTGAATAATCCCTTAAACAGGACAGCTTACAGAACATAACTAGTTCACTTTCTCCTTGGCTATGCTGGGAGATAAAATAACAGAATGATTGATAAAGCTATGCTGCCTTGCACATTATTTTCTCCTGTCTGCAAGAGACACCACAACAAAAACATCTACTCTTAAGAGACATCTAGAAGAGCAAACAAGTGCCTCAAACAAGAATCAAATACTAATAAGGCAAATGTTTAAAACATTTTAGAACATTTAAGTTTTTATACTGAGATTTCATGTTTTTAGAAATTAACTAGCACCACTACTCTCTGTCTTCTCTACTCTGGGGGCAGCTCTCCTGCCTTGACCCCTCCAAACTGAAGTCTCTGATTCCGTGAGTTAAAATACCTTTTCCCTATCTCTTTAAGTTGTTTTTATCAAGACTCTGTTGTATAAGCCCAAGAAATTCTAAGAAGCCAACTCAAGCCTGAGCTCTCCATGAAGTCAGATAAACAAGCTTAAGTCTGGTACAATACATGTAATAAACACAGGTAAAGCTGGAATAGGGCTCAGCAGCCAGAAGGCAGTCAGAAGGATTCCTTAAGGAACAACACTTTGAAGGGATGAGCACATCAAGAGAGAAAGTAAAAGGAACAGAAAACCAAAGGTTCCAGGGTGCTCTCTAGTCTACCAATTCACAAAATGTGCTTTCCTGAAAGAAAAGATATGAAACTCAGGTTTCAAACAAAGTATTTCTAGCAGTGAGAACGTACACTTAAAATACCAAAGACTGGCTTAGAGAAAGGAAAACTCTGATTTAACCTGGGTCTTTATGGAAACTTCCAAAACCAATTCACAGAAAAGGGAGTGAAGGAAATTTTCAGAGGCTAAGAACAAAAACAAAACTTTACAAGTACAAAGACAGATTCATAAAAGCTGAGTCAGATTTATCAACATACTGACAAAGATTAAAAATCACAGTGAAGATGTCAATTCTACCAACTCATCTACAGGTCTAACACTGGTTATTATCCTAGCCCTAGCAAGGTATTTTGTACACATTAAATTCTGTTTGGCATCAAGCCTGACAATCTGAATATGACTACAGAGATGCATGCGATAAACTGAAGAACAACTGATTCCTAAAAATTGTCCTCTGACCTCTACAGGCAACCTCCAAACAACAAGTAAACATAAATTTAGAAAAAAAGCAATTTTTTTTTTTTCGAGACAGGTTTTCTCTGTGCTGCTTTGGAGCCTGTCCTAGAAAACTAGCTATTGTAGACCAGGCTAGTCTTGAACTCACAAGAGATCCTTCTGCCTCTGCCTCCCGAGTACGGGTATTAAAGGCGTGCGCCACCACCGTCTGGCTTAGAAGTTTTTTTTTTAAAAAAAGTTAAGAGTGGTTAAATTGAAACTTACTATTAAAATTATATTGATCCAGCAAAACAATGTCAAGATGAAAAACAAAAAACCCTGAGAAATTAGCAAACCACAAGCACAACAGTAAGACCTAGAATATGTTTTCAAAAATCAAAAACACCATGGAGGGGGAGCACTTAAAAAAAAATGAAAAATTATGCTGGGCATGATGATGTACAACTTTAATCCCACCACTCAGGAAGCTGAGCAGGCAGAACTCTATGAGTTCAAGTTACAGGACAATCAGAGCTTTGGAGAAACCCTGTTTCAAAATACAACAACAATAACAAAAAAAAAAAAAAAAAAAGGAAAATGTTACTACTCCAAAATTGACAAGAAGATGGTTTAGGAAAGATAAAAAAATAAATAAACTAAATAAAAAAATAGTGAACCACTAAAAGACTGACCAATACTGGTAAACTACATAGTCTGAATATGAAATGTACTCCCTGAAGAGCCGTGCACTAGGAACTCGGTAGCTAGTTGGTAGGACTACTTATGGAGACTGGAAACTTCATGAGATAGGAGAGTATTCCGGGACGTAGTATAGTCACTGGGGAAAGGCACCATGTCCTTCCTATTTCTCTGTTTCCTGAACTCCACAGGGAACAGCTTTTCTCCCCCATGCCGTCCTACTGTCATGTTTCTCCCCAAACTTCTAAGTCCATGAACCAACAAACATCGTTCCTCCTTAAAACTGTTCCTTTCTGGAATTAAGTCTTATCCATGAAAGTCTAACACAATAACCACAAAGAGAATGCAAATTAAAACCACAATGAGAGCTACAGCGACAGTTCAGTTTAATAATGTATTTGCAATAAAAAGGATCTATGTAAGTACCATTTCCGGAACCCATAGGGAAAAAAAAGGCAGCCAGTCCAGGTGGCATGCACTTATAACTCAAGCACTAGGAAGACAGCATGGGCTCTTTGGCCAACCAGCCTTGTTATTTAGCTAGCAAATTAGAGAGTAAGACAATTTCTTAAAAAGCTCTTATGGAATAGCTGAGATTGTCTTCTGGCCATGATATACCAGAATACATCTTGAAAAACATATCAACAAAATAAATAAAAACCAAGGACACTGAGGATTTGAACAACTGGAATATAAACTCTGGGTTAACACTTTATCAATAAAACTTACAATTACAACCAGCATGCTCTATCCTCTCACTAAGCCAAGCAAGCATGTCAACTGATTAATACTTAATTTTAACTCAGCAAACTTCTCCTGAAATGGTTAGGTTCAGTCACCACTTTGGCAACAGTACAATACAATAGGAAAATTTAGCTGTTACTTTTATATAACAGTGAACTATGCTAAGGTTTAATGAGTGCTAATATTCAGATACATTAAGAGCCATAACCCCAGAGGAACAATGTGAAATCATCAGTATGAAGACAATCAGACAATTGATGTGGGATTTCCCTCTGTATGCTGTGATTACTGTTAATGAATAAAGAACTGCTTTGAGCCTATGGCAGGGAAGAACATAACTTAGTTAGGTGGGAAAAACTAAGCTGAATGCTGGGAGTAAGAAGGGCAGAGTCAGAGACACACAATGGAGTCACCAGTAGAAATAGACATGCTGAAACTCTGCTGGTAAGCCACTACCTCGTTGTTATGCACAGATTAATGGAGATGGGTTAAACTAAGATGTAAGAGTTAGCCAATAAGAAGTTAGAGCTAATGGGCCAAGCAGTGATTTGGCAGTTTCTGTGTGATTATTTCAGGTCTAAGCTAGCTGGGCAGCCAGGACGAACAAGCGGGCCCTCCTCAGACAGACAATCGAGCAAAAGTGATGTATAAACAGAGACCTTCAACTATAAACAGGTATCAGGCAGCTGAGCAGCAGGTTAAAAAAAAATACTGACATAAATATTAAGAACTATTCACTGCAAGAGGAAAAATATACACAAAAAATCATAAAAAGACTCAGAGAATTAAGAAAAATTTGGGGAGAATAACCAATGACAAAGGACAAGTGCTAACTGATCAAATACCTAAGTTGGATAAATGAAACCCCAGGAAGAGGTTACTTCATGTCAAAAGAAAGGAAAATAAAATAATTAATTTGGGGGGAAAAAAACTTTATGGGACAGATACACTATACATGTCCAAAAGTGGGTGCATAGCTAAGTCTTGAAACAGGAAGTTCACAGCTAAAACTGTATAAAAAGTAACTAGAATTTCAAGTCATCTTCTCCAAATTACAAACAAGAAACTACTCATCCATTCCAGACATTAGATTCAGTAAGAGCAAATACAGCTGGTAGAAGAGACAGCAACAGAACAAAAGGGTAAGTGAATATCATTTCTAAACTGAGAATTACGGCCTTTTCCTTACCTTCTTTGGCAACTAAAATGTTCTGTTATGTGTATACCCTTTTTAGAGACAAATAAGAACATCAGATTCTTTCTCTGGGAAATCACATACGCACACCCTAAAGGACTTCAGGGCCAACACTGATCTTGAGGCCCTGCATGAAAGCCCCTAGAGGCCATTTCATCAAACTATAAATATGAAGCCTAGGTTGCAATCAGTCTAAGGTGTTGGAGGTCCCAAAGCTGTGAGACATCTGCCAGGGAGAGTTACATACAAGGAGTTGATGTGGGAGTGTCATATATCAATCTGTTGATTTCATTGGTTAAGCAATAAAGAAACTGCTTGCCCTGATAGGTTAAAACATAGGTGGGAGGAGTAAACAGGAGGAAGAGGAAGTGAGATAAGACTCCTCAGACAGACCCGACAGCTCTGCTCTCTGGAGCAGAGACGCCAGGCTCCACTCTCCCAGGCAGCTCTGACCCAGGATGGACGTAGGCTAGAATCTTCCGGTAAGCACACCTTGGGGTGCTTACACACATTATTAGAAATGAGCTAGTCCAGGTGCAAGAGTTAGCCGAGAAGAGGCTAGATATAATGGGCAAGCAGTGTTTAAAAGAATACAATGTGTGTTGTTATTTCGGGCATGAGCTAGTAGGCGGCCGGGGTGCTGGGGACGCAGCCCCGCCGCTTCCTATTTCAACAAGGAGTGGAACCAGCCTATGAGAGAGATATTTTACAGACGAAAAAGGATTCATCTAAGTCTTTTGATATCAAATATGAAGCTAGAGTAGTTGTTTTCAACCTTTCTAATGCCGTGACCCTTTAATACAGTTCCTCAGGTTGTGGTGACGCCCAATCATAAAGTTAATTTCGTTGCTACTTTGTAACTAATTTTGATACTGTTATGAAACATAGTGTAAATATCTGCTTTCTGATGGTCATAGGCGACCCTGTAAAAGGGACTTGACTCACAGGGTGGGAACTGCCAAGGCAGAGGTTTGGTGTTTATCCTACTGTGTCAGTCTTGTTTGGTGCAGCATTTCTTTACTATGCTCCCATTCCTCTTTGCAGGAATATTCTGTGCCATTGTATGTTGAAAGTGATCTGCTTTTAGAATTCATGTGGTATTACTGAGTCTGTGGAACACTATAGAGGCTTTCGAAGTTGGATTAAATGAACTTTGCATTACTATAGTGACCACTAATCTTTGATGGACAGGAATGGAAAATAGTGGTTTGCGTGAGAAAATCTCCCATAGGCTCAAATACCTGAACACTTGTGGTTAGGTTACAGAGTACACCTTGCTGAGGGCAGGCTCTGAGAGTATGCAGACTAGTCCTAATTCTAGTTCAAGCTCTTTGCTTCATGTGTGAGGTTGAAAATGTGATCGCTCAGCTTCTTGCTTCTACTATTGTGCCTCAACCCTCTGGAAACAAGAGAAAATAAACTCTTTCTTCCATAAGTAGCTTTGGTCATGGTATTTGACTAGAACAGAAGAAAAATAAACATACACATGATAAATAATTGAATAGAAGTTAAAAAAAATCTCAATCCTAAAATGTTCATGATAAAACTGGGTACCAAAAAAGTAAAAATAACTCAACCTGTGTATCCATTGACATAGATGGCAACTCCACTAAATATTGCAGATGGTGTCCCATCCTTCTTCTGCTTAGCAGCATCTGACCGGAACTGTTCCTCCAGCTTCTGGACTTTGGCAGCCATGTACCCACCCTACAATTCAAGAAAAGGCACACCAGTCAACAACAGTTACACCTCCCTCCCACAAACTTGTAACTTAAAAAAAAAATGCACCATGATATGTTTATGAACACAGTCTCATTTTTTTTAGCCTTAAAATAATTTGCTTGACTGTTCTGATTATGTCTTTAAAGTAAAGCTATAGGTGACAGTTTATAGTGGTATAGTTTGTCCAAACTGCAAGACTTGTTTTTACTGTTTATTAAAATTGTACATGCTCACTATAATTGTTTTTCAGAAAATAGATATAGAAAGAAAATTAAAACTATTGTAACCCCATTTACTAACATTTTGGAAGGCTAATCTCAAGCCTTCTTTCTATGTCTCCCAACACTAAATTAGAATCATATGCAATATTCCTTTATTACCTACTAATTCAATCAAGGCTATCATCCCAGGTTAAAACATACAAAGCTAAGTAATAACTGCAGTGTTTTACTATATACAGATGATTAATTGACAACACCCTACTTACTGGATAGTTATATATTTTTCCTGTTTCTCAGTATTATTAGCATTAGTGAGATAAACTGTAATAAATTGCTGTGTGCAAGAATATTTACTTCCTAAGGTCAAAATTCTTGACAGTAAAATGAAGTTTAAAGGTTAGAGTTTATCAACAGTGTTAAGGTTTTCAATACATTATAGAAAACAGAGTTGGAATAAAGTCACATGTTATACTGTAAGCCATATAATAAACTAAAAGGAACAAAAATTATCTAGACATTTAAATATTTTTAAACACACCCATTTTTCCCAGCCATCATTTTCAGCTCGCTTCCTCCATCCACCTCGCCTCATGGTGGAGCTTCTGTATTGGGGAGAAAAAAAAAAAAGTCAATTTTATTCCATAATATACTCTTCATTGGTATTTTATCAAGGAAAATAGGAAATTTAAAAATTTGAATGTCTAATATACTATACAAAAGTATAACGAATGCCAAGTAAACTTTTTCAAAATCATTTTCAGATTGCTAAGTGAAATTTGCCCATAAAACATCCCCCTTACAGGTTTAAACACTTTTCCACTGTGTGTGAAGGGTAGTTGGGGGAAAGATCTAGGCACACTCAATACAACTAACACAACTCCACTTACTTGTTACCACTAATTAGTTCAACAAGCTACTAAGGTATTTCCTCTTTCATCTGTCCTATAATGGCTCTTAAATTGTGTCATACTAGACATTCAAGAATGCATACACAGATTAACAAATCTGTCCTACAAAATGTCCCCCAAGAAGTTCATTAAAAGAAAACATCATAGGGGAATGATTATCCTGAAAACAAATTAATAGATCTGGCATTCTTTTTTAAAATAGTTTATTTTTATTTTATGTCCATTGGTGTTTTGCTTGCATATATAACTGTGGGAGGGTGTCACAAGCCCTGAACTGGAGTTACAGACAGGTGCAAGCTGCCATGTGGGTACTGGGAATTGAACCCTGGTTCCCTGGAAGAGCAGACAATACTCTCAACCACTAAGCCATCTCTGCAAGCCCCCAATCTGGTATTCTCAAGGCAGCACTTAGTCACCCGTACCATAAACCACCAAGATTATCAAATGATGTCTTGTCCCGAGCTTCAGGACAGTTAAGTCATTCTTAAGTCAAAAGAGGCACTAAATGAATCCTTATAAAGTCAAATTCTTCTAGTTACAAGTTAGGCTATAGTCAGGCAGTGGGAGGCAGAGGAAGGTGTATTTCTGTGAGTTTGAGGCCAACCTGCTCTACAGACCTACTTTCAAGACAGCCAAGGCTGTTACACTTTGTCTCAAAAAATCAGAAAAAGCAAACCAAACCAAAAACCAAGTTGGATTATCACTGTATTTTATTTTTCATAAATTAATACTTATGATTTTTTCTTCAATTATAAAAATTATTATGTGAAGCCATATGTACACTATCAAAGTCAAATTAGTTTGTGTGATTTATAAGAATCATTAACACTTAAAACATATTTTAGCCACACAGATTAGCAGATACTTTGTTTCAAATACTCCTAGTTCCTGAAACATCCTATGATTTGGTTTCTTTTGTGAACATTTTTATTAATAACATATTGTACACATAAAAAATGACTAAAAGATACCCAGAAATTGTCAGTTAAGTTCAAGTAGTGAGATAAACCATTTAAATGTTTCAGGAGCATATGCAAAGTGCCCTGAGAATAAATCACTAATTCTGCAGACAGAAGAATTTTGCTTTTAAAGTTTAAGCTCTAGGTTGGTGCATGGGTGTTCAATGATGTATTCATTACCAAGCCCAGAAATGCCATCTTTCTCTTAAATGTTTACTCCCCATAAGTAGCTGACTTTGCCAGTCCTAAAGATTTCACCACTCAAGAGTCAAAAAAAGGTAATACAAAATTCCTGGTGCCAAAATCTGAATCAATACATGTGTTTATATAAGCAAATAACTTGGGAATTCTGGCTACTATATGCTAACATGTATAGTCACAATAATTAAATGTAACTACTTGCAATCACCTGAAAGAGTATAGCCCATATGCTAGATATTTGAACACTTAGTCCCCAGCTGGTGTTGCTATTTGGGAGGGCTAAACAGGTGTGGCCTTGCTGGAGGAAGTAAGTCTCTAGAGGTGAGCTTTGTGAGGTTAAAGACTGTAGGAAAACAATTGAGAAAAAGTCAAATTTACAGTTTGCTTTCTCTGCCTCATGCTTTGTGGTTCAAGATGTGAGTTCTCAGCATGCTGCTCCAGCTGCCATTCTTCCAATCACGATGGACATAATAATTATCCCTCTGGAATTCTAAGCCCAAATAAAGTCTTTTGTAAATTGTCTTGGTCATGGTGTTTTATCACAACAGAAAAGTAATGCACTATTTCCCTGCTAAATGAAAGTAAACCAAATAATAAATATATCTTTAAATTTAAAGCCAGGTGTGGTGGTACACACTTATAATTTCAGGAACTGGGAGGTGAAAAGAGGAGGATCAAGGTCAGTTTCAGTAATATGAGTTCAGGACCAGCCTGGACTATAGACATCCAATCTCAGTTTAAAAAAAAAAATCACTAATTCATTTGATCACTCATTTAAGAGCACCTTATGACTACCAAGGCTTCTGCTGTGAAAAGTCAGTAAGAAAATCCTTACTGTGATCTAAATAAGGAGAAGGCAGACAAGCATGAAACTGAGACAGATGCTCAGACTGTGGATATGGGTGGATCAGTAGTGCAGCACTTGCCTGGCCTTCAAGAGACTGTGTGTTTAGCCTCAGTACTGAAGAAAAAATATTCCAAACCAAGCAAAACTCACAAGAGATGAAGAGTAAACAATAAACAATACTACATTTTCTAAAGAAAATTGCCCAAAGGTAAGGAAGCCTACCAAATAGTGGAAATTTGTCAATAATCAGAAAAGAAAAATTTACAAAGATCTGCTACATCTCCAAAAATGGAATTCTTTCCCCTATGAGACCATCTGTCAACTCCAGAGTGGCTGAGGAGTGGGGCATGTTTTTATCCAATACCACACTACAATAATGAGAACTAGATTCTAAGAGTCTAGTTTGCATTACTGATCTTTATATTTGGGGTTACGATCTCAGAAATAAGAACAAACTAGAAGTAAACAGATCAAACTTTCCAGAAACTGACTGACACTGCACATTACTTTATCTGTGAAGGGATCAGGTAACCCGGACAGAAGCACCTGGCAAGAGCAACTATATACAGTGGAAAAAAGAGAGCATCTTCAACAAAATGTGCTGGCAAAACTGGATTTCAATCTGTAGAAAAATGAAAATAGATCCATGTCTGTCACCATGCACAAAACTCAAGTCCAAGTGGATTAAAGACCTCAATATCAGTCTGAACACACTGAACCTGATAGGAGAGAAAGTGGGAAGTACACTACAAGTGGGCACAGGAGACCGCTTCCTACGTATAACATCAGCAGCACAGACAGTAAGGGCCTCATTGAATAAATGGGACCTCATGAGACTGAGAAGCTTCTGTAAAGCAAAGGACACTGTCGCTAAGACAGAAAGGCAACCCACTGACTGGGAGAAGATCTTCACCAACCCCGCAACTGACAAAGGTCTGATCTCCAAAATATATAAAGAACTTAAGAAACTAGACTGTAAAAGGCTAATCAACCCAATTATAAAATGGGGCACTGAGCTGAACAGAGATCTCTCAACAGAAGAAGTTCAAATGGCCAAAAGACACCTAAGGTCATGCTCAACTTCCTTAGCGATCAGGGAAATGCAAATCAAGACAACTTTAAGATACCATCTTACACCTGTCAGAATGGCTAAAATCAAAAACACCAATGATAGCCTATGCTGGAGAGGTTGTGGAGAAAGGGGTACACTTATCCATTGCTGGTGGGAATGCAAACTTGTACAACCACTCTGGAAAGCAGTGTGGCGGTTTCTCAGAAAATTTGGGATCAACCTACCCATGGACCCAGCAATACCACTCTTGGGAATATACCCAAGAGAGGCCTTATCATGCAACAAAAATATATGCTCTACTATGTTCATAGCAGCATTGTTTGTAATAGCCAGAACCTGGAAACAACCTAGATGCCCCTCAATTGAAGAATGGATGAAGAAAGTATGGAATATATACATATTAGAGTACTACTCAGCAGTAAAAAACAAGGACTTCTTGAAGTTTGCAGGCAAATGGATGGAAATAGAAAACACTATCCTGAGTGAGGTAAGCCAGACCCAAAAAGAGGAACATGGGATGTTCTCACTCATATTTGGTTTCTAGCCATAAATAAAGGACATTGAGCCTACAATTCGGGTTCTTAGAGAAGCTAAAGAAGAAGGAGAACCCAAAGAAAAACATATAGGCATCCTCCTGAATATTAACCTTCATCAGGCGATGAAAGGAGACAGAGACAGAGACCCACATTGGAGCACCGGACTGAAATCTCAAGGTCCAAATCAGGAGCAGAAGGAGAGCGAACATGAGCAAGGAACTCAGGACCGCGAGGGGTGCACCCACACACTGAGACAATGGAGATGCTCTATCGGGAACTCACCAAGGCCAGCTGACCTGGGTCTGAAAAAGCCTGGGTTAAAACCGGTCTCACTGAACATAGCGGACAATGAGGACTACTGAGACATCAAGAACAATGGCAATGGGTCTTTGATCCTACTGCATGTAGTGGCTTTGTGGGAGCCTAGGCAGTTTGGATGCTCACCTTACGAGACCTGGACGGAGGAGGGTTTTCCTCGGACTTCCCACGGGACGGAGAGCCCTGATTGCTCTTTGGGCTGACGAGGGAGGGGGAATGGATTGGGGGAGGGGGAGGGAAAGGGGAGGCGGAGGTGGGGAAGAGACAGAAATATTTAATAAATTAAAAAAAAGAAAAATAAATAAATAAATAAAGCTGGCCTGAAGATCAAAAAAAAATGGGCAACTATAATCCACTATGATAGCACTTTTGTTTGTCTCTACAACCAATTATTAATATGACTGCAACACAAAGAAATAAACCACACATATGAGAACCAACAAAACAACAAAAATCTTAATGGGTACTGTCTTTAAACTTTTAAATAACCATGCTATGTTCAAGGAAACAAAACAAAGGAGGTTATGAAAGTTTTTAACCTTAAAACAAATTGTAGACATGGTGGATCATGCTTATAGTTCAGGAAACTGAGACAGGAGGATAGTCAAAAGTTCAATGCCAGCTTGGACTGCATAGAAGTTCCAGGCTCCAGGCTAGCCTGGGATACAGAACAGGAAATTATCTTTTATACGGTAGGGGAGAACAAACAAGGGAATAGTAGTGCTGTAATAAAACCCAAGATGAAGATTTCCAGCAACATGGACATCCTCAAGCAGAGATAACAACAGGTGGTGTTGCCACTTGATAGCCTCTACTATAAGGCCAAGCATAAAGGGATCAAACGATATGTGCATTTATTAACATTTCAATTGATATTCATTATCCTAGTCAGGGTTATTATCTCTGATGAAACATTACGTCCAGTAGCAATTGGGAAGGAAAGCGTTTATTTGGCTTACACTTCCACTTTGTAGTCCATCACTGAAGGAAGGTGATACAGGAACTCAAACAGAGCAGGAACTGATGACAGAAACAGTGGGAGAGTACGGCTTACTGGCTTGCTCAGCCTGCTTTCTTAGAGGACCCAGAACCACCCGCCCAGGGATGGGATCACCCACAATGAGCTGGGCCCTCTTACATCAATCATTAATTTAAAAAATACCGTACAGACTAGTGTACAGCCTGATCCTATAGAGGCATTTTCTCAATCAAGGTTCCTGCATCTCTGATGACTGTACCTCATGTCACGCTGACAGAAAACTGGCCAGCACACTCATATACTTCATATTTCACTGAGACCAATAAAAATCTTGTTTCACATACTCAAATATTATAATGGAAATATAAAAAATTGCCATTAATTGTACAAGTGATTGGGTAGTCAATAAATGCCTGTTGAATAAAATCAATAAATTTACATATGAACTATAAGACATAGTAACAATAGAAATACAATCCAAATATACTGTGGTCAAATATTGGAAAAGATACTGTGAGTATTTCATTCTAGACACCATCTATTTATCTTGCTTTAAAACATTCTTCTACACCAGGTGTGATGGCACACACTTTTAATCTCAGTATTTAAGACACAGAGGCAGGCATAGTTTTCTACAAGGCCAGCCTGGACTACATAGAGACTTTCAGACCAGACAGGGCTACACAGTAACAGCCTATTTCCAAGAAACTCTTTTTCCAAGACTTGAGAGATGGTTCAGGGCCTAAGAGAACACATTACTGTTGCAAAGGACCAGAGTTTGGCCAAAGCCATCACATCTGGCAGCTCACAACCACCTCTAACTCCAACTTCAAGAGATCTGACTCTTTGTGCATGCCACCAGCACCTGTGTTCACATTTGCACATGCCACCCCCCACCACCAAGCACAAGCCACACACATACAAATACATATAACTGAAATAAAAACATGAATCTTTAACAAAAAAAATCTGAAAACTCACCAATTCTGTAATAGTTTAACAAATAGTATTACCATAAAAATCTCCTCTCCTGCCGGGCGGTGGTGGCGCACACCTTTAATCCCAGCACTCAAGAGGCAGAGGCAGGCGGATCTCTGTGAGTTCGAGGCCAGCCTGGTCTACAGAGCTAGTTCCAGGACAGGAACCAAAAAAAAAAAAAAAAACTATAGAGAAACCCTGTCTTGAAAAATCAAAAAAAAAAAAAAAAAGTCTCTCCTAAGATGGGTACAGACAAAACTGGCAATTGGACCACATTTGAGACCAACTAGAACCACATAGTAGATGGGAATTAACTAAAAATCACTTACAGGATTGGTAAGATGTTGCTAAACAAGGAAGATGCAAAGCATAAATTACTGCTAATTTGTAAAGATCAAATAAGTTGTTTATCAATGTCTCTGCATGTTTATCTATAGAAAGCAAAGCTTCTCCACTCAAAGAAACTGGCTTATTTAAGCAAATAAGACTCTCTAAAGAGAGGAGAACAATAGATCAGGATAGTAATAACCCCTAATATAATAGTTCTCAAAAAAAAAAAAAAAAAAAAAGGTTTTTACCCTCTGTTCCAAGCAACATTCTGAGTTACGGCATGTTCTCTTTGCTATGCCTATCCATAAAGAAGAATGGCCTGCACTGACAAGTCATCAATTATCAAGTTAGACTTGTAAATGAAAACCACCTTGTTTTCATGTGAAACTCTTGCAGATTGGGGTTGCCAAGCTAATTCCACAGTGCGTGACGATCTTGGGTAAAGTGCAAAAGTTCCTAAAACTTAATATACAAACTAAAATAGTTGTAGACTATTTTATCTCTGTATCCTGCGACATTAACACAGAAAAGCTATCAATAAGGGCATCAAAAAATTAAATTAAAAAATGAGTAAGTATAAACTCATGAATATAAAATACCCTTATTCCCAGCATTTGGGGTATGTGCTCAATAAACTTTAAGAGTTATTACAGTACTCTACCCTTCCAGTTCAGAGTGAAAATCAAATTAGAACATACTTAGAAACCTTTGAAAACTACATAGTGCTAATAACTTAAAATGAGCAGCCAGCCTCTACAACACAATGGAAAGGACTTAGTAATGACAGCTATGCTAAAGTCCGGTCGGGGACTGCTGCCTAGTTATGATACAGGGTGAGCACAAAAGCACTACTTCTGACACTCTTCACCTACAAAAGAGGAATGTGAGACTAGAACTCAGAAATTCCCTTATGGGGCCATATATGGACATAAAGTAGAGATGTGACCATAGTAAAGAAAGATGGAGGTAAAAAGGGCAAGCAAGGGAGGTTCGCACTTTAAACCCACCTTTAGCAGGCCTCTTTTTTAAATTTTGGATTTAGGCTCTGAATAAGGAGTTTTCTTAAAGATAAAAAGTAAAAATAAATGCCTTTTGGAATAGACTGGATAGATTTAAACTAATCAACTAAAAATCTCAGTTCTTGCTTCTTGTTTCCATGAGACCCTACAAAGGGAGCCATAAATGCCAACCACTGAAAGGTTCTGCAAACTAAAACTTTAAGGAAATATGCAGGTAAAAAAATTAAAAAAGAAACAGCCAAATTAGTGACTATCAAATATAGCCATGTCAGCATGCAGCAACTTAGCCAAGTGTGGCAAACAGAAGCAAAATGCCGAGTAGCTAGGATTTGAAATGTTTACAGAAGAAGGCTTCCTGATTTACCCTGTTCTAGAAGTCTCACGAGAGCCTGCTTGCTTAATCTGTAGGGAACAGGATTATTTAAGCCTACATTCCTCTTGCTGGCACACCAGTAACAGCTCATTCTATATTTTAATGTGCGTGTCAAGAGGCTGTTCACACCCCCAACAAAAAACTTCATTTTATTTGCTTCCCATGGTTATTGCTAAATTTTACTTATTTATATTTTTTTGTTTCTCTTACACCGGGTGTATTTAGCCCACTATGGCATGAAACTCACAGCTATCCTCCTAACTCAGCCTAAGTTCTGACGTTAGTCACATTTGATTCTTTTTCTTTGTTTTTTGTTCTTTTTCGAGACACAGTTTCGCTTTGGAGCCTGTCCTGGAACTAGCTCTTGTAGACCAGGCTTGGTTGGCCTCAAACTCACAGAGATCTGCCTGCCTCTGCCTCCTAAGTGCTGGAAGTAAAGGCACGCACCACCACTGCCCGGCCACATTTGATTCTTAATTTTAGTATTTACCAAAGGAATGATCTTCATCAAGAATAATAATTTTCATGCAGAGTGGTATTTCTTTTTATAGATTTATAAAAAAAAATATACTAACACCATAACAGTTTATCACACCCTGGCAAAAAAAATCTCCCAAATACATATGTATCATTAATCTGATGGTTACATAGTCGTAACTCTAAATATGTGAGCAATTAGTTAATGGAACTGAAGTGTGATGGTACACATCTGTAGTTTCTATACTCGGAAGACCGCGGCTGAAGGATAGCCAGTTTGGGTTACTGAGTAGCAGTAACAGCAGTGGGGTGGGGAGAGAAAGGGAAAAAAGGCAAGCAAGCCAACTGTGGTCAATCATACCTGCAATCACAACACAGGAAGCTAAGGCAGGAAGATTTTGAGTTCAAGCCAACAGAAGCTTGCTATGTAGCCAGATCATGTCTCAAACAAACCAATAACAAAGTAAATGCAATTGCCTTTGAGCGACTTTTATTAAGTCTCATTACTACAGTCATATTCAGATGTAAAGTGCTATCTTACCTTTATTTAATGGTCATAAGAGATATTTGCTGACTAAATCAAATATATAATGAATTAATAAATGTACACATTTCAGAAATATGACATAATTCATAATGTGATACAAATATAAAGAAAGTCACCTGTGGCCACCCTATTTCTAGGAAAGGCTAAAATAAACTTAACTTGGCTTAGGCTCACTCCACTCAATACCTTTCTTTTTTCCTTACCTTAGCCATCACTTTTCTACTTAAACATTTGCTTACAACTGAAGACCTATTTAACAGCTTAAAGTATAGTGGAACCCAGGGGTATCTGTATTTAAAAAGACTTGCCCATAAGAAATCAGTGGGGAAAGGACCTTTTAAATGAAATAATGCTACTGAAACTGTAATATCATATGCAAAAGAAGGTAGCCCCTCAACTTACACTATATGTAAAAATTCATTCAAAATAGATTTAAAAATGGATTTCAAGAACAAAAAATTTTAAACTCTAGAAAGAAAAATACGTGAACATTTAACAGCTGAGTGTTACATCCAGATCGTGGGGTCCCCCCAAAACCACTGGAGAGTCTGCACTCTTATGTAAAAGCAAAGAGCCTTTATTCAAGCTTAAACTTGGACTCTCTGTATGTTCAACGTAGCCGCTGAGAGCGGAGAGGAATGGGATATATGTGTGTGTGTACACACATAAATAATATCACACATATATCTAATATATATAAAAAATATGACACATATAATATCATATATCTCATAGAAGTTGGGGTGAGTGGATTTTCAGGGTTAAGGACCTTCACTCGCTGACATTTGTCTAGGGGTCTTGGCAAAAGGGGAATAGGTGAGTCCTGGGTTCAGGAACATCTGGTGATCTTATCTAATGGTTGGAATGTCAGGTACTTCCCTTTAAATGCTGGCCCTCCCTGGGTGCTATCAGCTTATGACTTTTCCTGGAACCCTGTGCTGCCTGCAATGGCAGTTGTGCAGGCACAACTGGCCCCATGTGTGGGCAGGCTGCCCTGGGCTCCACAGATTGGCAATGATTTCTTGGATACAATACATAAAGCACAGCAACAAAAAAGTAGAACTGGACAATATTCAGATTTAATACTATGAAAGCAGAAGGGGAACTACAACAGAAGATCAACTAGAGCAAAGGAGGAGGAGCTGGGGGGTGACATGAACGAATGATATATATATACATTATAAAAATTCTATAATAAAACCATTATTATATGCTAACTACAAAAAGTAAAAACTGGGGCAGAAGAAATGGCTCAACACTTAAAAACACTTGCACAGAAAAACAAAAAACAAAAACAAAACAAAAAGCTTGCACAGGACCCAGGTTCAGTTCCCAGCACCTACATGGCAACTTAGAACCATCTGTAACCCCAATTTCAGGGGATAACAACTTCTTCTGGTCTCTGCAGGGACCAGGTACACACAGTGTACAAATACATACACTTAGCCAAATACTCATACACATAAATCTGTTTTATGATAAAACTGTCAAAGAACACAGTAGTAGTAAAAAGACAACCTACAAAATAAGAATATCTAAAATCATATATTCAATAAAATATAGACTATTTAAAACTAATTTATCATTAATGACAAAAGCAATCTAATTAAGACTAGGTGCAGATTTGATGTAGAGATGGCCAATAGCATATTAAGACAAGTTCACATTTACCAATCATACAAAACCCTCAAGGAGATGCCTTCTCACATTCAAAGGGAGAGGGTGCAGAGGAGATTCTGACTGAATCCAGAGCTTTGTGTACCCCAGGCAAGCACTCTGCCACTTAGCAACATTCTCAACCCTTGGTTTTATGAATCTGAGTCTATGTAGCCCAGATAGTCAAGAACCCCTGATCCTCTTGCTTTCATCTAACAAGAAAGAAAATAAATGTTGAAACCGGGAAGATACTAGAACCCCTTGTGCACTACAGGCGAGAATGTAACACGATGTTTTTGCTGTGGGAAAAAGTGGCAGGAATTCAAAGCATTATAGCAGAATTATATTATCTCTATGTGCACTTCTGAGTAGGGTAACAAACAGATTTATCTATACACACCCATATTCACAGCAGCAGCGTTCACAGTAGGGAAGATGGAAACAACCCCAAAAGTGCCTTGGCCTAAAATGACATAAACAAAAAGTGGCATATACACATACGAAATAATAATAATAATAAATAATAATATTTAGACTTAGGAAATTTAACACATGATACAAGTCATAAAATATAATGCTAAGCAAAAGCAGCCATTTGTAAAATTAATGAAGATAACATAGTATTTAAAAAGCAAAGCAGAAAAGTTAAAGAAAAGAGGTAAATACTCCCATTTATACCAGATACTTCAAGTAGTTAAATTTAGAGACTGAAAGTAGAATGGTGTTTTGAGGGTGAGGGTAATAACAGGAAGCACTTTCAAGATGAAAGGGAACAAGAGATGAATGGGGGTGACGGATGCTACACACTGTACTAATGTTCCTGAACTTCACATTTAAAAATGGTTAGGATTGAAGAGATGACTGAGTAGCCAAGAACACTGGCTGCTCTTTCAGAGAACTGTGGTGGGCTCCATTGCCAGCACCCACATGGTGGATTACAAATGTCTTTAACTCCAGTCCCAGGGGGTATCCTCTTCTAGCCTGAAGCTACCAGACACAAACGCAAAACAACTTTACTCATA